>NC_081412.1:82705219-82995219 GCF_030272615.1 Cryptomeria japonica
AATTTTGCATTCCTGGGCATAATAGGATTAGGAAGCATTAAATGAAAAATTACATACACCATAACAATGCAACAAATGAAAAAATTTAAATCTCATGATTCTGATCATTTGAAAGAGATAGAATTATACACAAAATAAATTTATATACAACTCCTTCAAGAACCTGCACAAAGCTTGACACTAAATGCTTTTCATTTTCTCTGTAAATGACTATACAGTATACAACTTGCTCCCTTCACCTAGAGTCTAGAATCACTACTGGAACCAGAAAAGGAACCCCAATGACTATACAACTTGCAAAACTGCTTGAGTCATGCCATTATCACCCTGATGCCTTCATTTCAGATGGAATGTGAGATGTTACGTTCTATCCAAGTCCAATAGATCATTTCCAAATAGAGGAGGAAGCCTTCATGCCCAGAAACAGAGAAAATGGAAAGAGGAACTTGAGCCTTCATGCCCACGATCAGGGAAAGTGGAAACACGAGCTTGAGGGTAAATGTAATTTGTTGGGGAGGGGTTGCAGCTTCCATGTCGTCACAAAGATGACTGGCTACCACTCCCCACCCAAACAAATTCTTCTTTCATTCCTCTGTGGGCTCCTTCTTCAAACCCCTTGCCATCCTATGGCATAGTAGAAGTAGAGGATGTGCCATGCTTGGCCCTTCTTGACAAAAAAAGGCTTTCACACCCCCTTTGGAAATCCTTCTCACTTTCACAACCCCTCTGACATTAAACAAACTCACATAGAAGAAAAAAAAAAAACACCCATTCGGTATCATAGAACACACAACAAGTACAACTCCATGCACAATCCTGCTCAAACATCATCTTCCTTTCTGAGGAAAAAAACCACTCTCAAAAAATGAAAAAGGTTTACTTTCTCTTCTACCAATTAAGTCACCACTCCATTGTATTTATAACATTTTCACACTTCATTTGGTGATGCTCATTCACGTGAAAAATTATCATTTTGGTGGTTTTCAACATGACTGTAGACTCTAGAAGTCATCATCATGCCTATCAAATCCACTGCATCCTGCTAAGGCTCATCTATTGTGAACAATTTTGTTCTGATTTTATTCCTCCTTGATTGGACAAATTCTGCTTCAAAATCCCTGACAACAAGCAACCTGATCTCTTATTTCTCAGAGAAATCCGTGATCTCCCATCTCTAACTTAGAAGCTATCAAATCCTTTTATGCCTCTGAAACCGTCATCCTCACTTGTCTAATCAACCTCGACTCAAGAGAAACCTTCAAACTAGTCCCTCATGAATGAGTCAACATCCAAGCCTTAAAAATTTTAGTTTGCAAGCTAGCGACCAGTTAGTTTATGGTTATCGTCGGCTCGCGAGGTAAAATGTCTGAAGACATGATCAAGCCGCGAGTTGGCAACAAGTTGGTTTGGGTTTACATCGCGAGGTCTCTAGCTTTTTGGGTGTTAGCGTTTTATGTTACCGAGCTGGAGATTGTTAGTAAAATTGCTTTGGTCGCGAGGTCTCGAGTTGGTCTGAGATAAACAGTTTTATGTTGGCGAGTACACGACAAGGGTTAAAGTTACCACTATCTCCAAGTCGCTGCAGTGACGAGGACTTAACATTTGTGGTCAAGAATTGGTGAGTGCCAGTTCAGTTTCCCTCAGTCACTACATCTCGAGGTTAAGAAGGCTTAGCATTTTCAGCTTGCGAGTTGGAGATAGAGAGAGTCGTAAGGGCTTGTCGCTAAGTCATGAGATTTTATAGTGTGCCACGTGTTTTAATTACTTAAAGTTAATATCTTAAAATCGCCAATATTTTTCTTTTATGGTTTGAAAATAGCTTGAAATCGCCAATATTTTATTTTTATGGTTTGAAAATAGCTTGAAATCACCAATATTTTATTTTTATGGTTTGAAAATAGCTTGAAATCACCAATATTTTATTTTTGTGGTTTGAAAATAGGTTGAAATCGCCCATGCAAATATTTTTCTGGTTTTAAAAACATTACCATTCGCCCATGCAATTATTTTTTGGGTTTTAAAAATAGTACAATATGCCAGGATTTTTCACAAACTTTGAGCGATCACGGCTAGTTCACCAATGGAGATTATTATTTTTCTCTGTAAACCGCAAAAATTCGCCAGTAAAATTAAAATTTTCCTCGAAATTATACAACTTTCGCTAGGTTTTTACACCTTGTCCAAGGGGGGGGTTTCTTAAAGTTTTCCCTGTTTGGGAGAAAACATTGGGTTTGCCAGAATATTTAGTTTCCAGCTATTTTGGTTTTGTTTTGAATGATATGGTCTGTATTTGGGGTTTTTCTCTTCTCTGTTTTGTCTCAGAGGTTGAGCCAAAGATTTTAGATTATCTCTGTAAATCTTAATATAGTTGTTTATTTTATTCACCTCTGTGTATTTAGTTGTAGATTAATTTAATTTATTTTTGGTATTAAATTTAATCGTAAATTAAATTTAATTGGAAAAATGCAATTGAAATTTTGTTTAGGCTATGGCAAGGGTTTTTTTTATAAAGTCACAAGTTAATTTTTATTGGGGGAGGCAGAGCCTACTACCCCACGACAGCAACACTACCCCAAGTGTTACCGTAAGGTAGCGACTGCTAGGTTGTGGGTAGCCTACTGGTTTTTTTTTAATGTTTAATATATATATATATATATATATATATATATATATATATATATATATATATATATATATATATATATATATATATATATATATATATATATATATATATATATATATATATATATATATATATATATATAACATTTTTATGCTTTGGCTAGAATATGACTGTGTATTTTTTTAGATGTTGGTTATTGAAAATTAAATCTTCATTTAGCATGTAGATTTTTATTATTGGAAAGTAAATCTTCATTTCAGTATGTAAAATTTTATTATTGAAAATTAAATATTCATTTTAGTATGCATATTTTAAATATGATATAACTATATGGTGTATTTTCGAAGAATATATATATTCATGTAATTATATTATATTATTATATATACTTCTAATTTGGAATATGATCTATGTTATTAAAACCATTTAATTGGGATATTTGGTAATTATTCTTAAACATATGGCTAGGGGGAAATATTTTAATGTGATAAATTTAGCTTTTTGAACAAATGACAATATGGAATTTCCTTTATTATATAGTTGTATTTTCATATTCTCTGAAGTAACTTTAATTGCAAGTTATTTATGCCTTGATTGTTTAAAGAAAAGATTGCTTGTTTTAGAATCTCAGTGTAAATAATAATTGTAGTCAAAACTTTATTTTGTTGCAATTTTAGTTGTATTGTCGTCTTGTCGTAAATGGATATACCCCTTGGTCAGAGGTTGTTGAGTAAAACTGTCGATGCGAGCCATTGTGTATTTTATTCCATATGGTCAATCCTGGTTTATTGATAGTGTACCTTTCACTTGCTTTTGGTCAGGATTAGTTATGGCTGTCAGTTTCACCATAGTGTTCTCATAGAGAGAAACCATTCCTATTAGTGTCCTATGAGAGAGAGTGGCTTTCGATGCGGGGGCCGCGCCCAAAGAGGATGGCAGGATAACCCCTCGAAAATTAGTTAAGAAGTGATAACCTAATAATTGATTAGGGGGTGGGTAGCTAAAATATTAAGTTAAGATAATGTGCCTCACACATTGTTGAGTGCTTGTATAGGCTCAAGATGTGTTGAGAAGGCTTGGAATGGCAAACCTACCACCTTGTCTTCACGAAGGGATTGGTAGGGTCTGCATGATGCTTAGATGGAGTCGGGGGTTCGAGAGAGGTTACTAGGATAACCCAGGATGGGGGCTGGGACCTATGGAGGCCTACCTAGTGTAACCACCTTAAGCCATGCGATGGCACTCTCTCCTTAGGGTCATTAGTGTTTGTGAGTTGAGTAACATGGGTTTTGCAGAGTCATGTTATATTGTTGTACTTGTCTTGTTTTCTTGCTTGAGGGTCTTCTTCTATCTCCCAGCATGGTAGGGTGGTTCCACTTAGGGATCACATGGTCGGGTGGTAGTGCCACTTCCCATCGGATATCTATGTTCATACCTTCATGCGAGGAAAGGCTTTGCTGGTGTTTCTTGGTTCATGGTTCATGTACCAGCTCATGTTCGTGATCATTGTTCAGTTGAGACCTTGTGGTCATTGTATCAAACATTTATGTAACCTTGGCATTGTAACTTTTGTATTCCGTGGTATTTTTGGAAGCCATGTATTTATGGATATTGTAATATTATATCAATGGAATGTATGTTAATTCAGTTGCTTTAATCTTTTGTATAAATCATCTATGGAAAAATAAATGCATTGGAATATTTTGATTCTTTCATTATGAAAATTAGATGTATGAGTATGTTTTTAATTTAAGCATTTAATTTTCCTAATTAGATGGACAATTGGATTAACCATGGTGTTAATATAATCTATGAATTAATCTTTGTTGGTAACCCTTAGGAAATCATGTGTTAGACTTCCGCTGTGTTATTAAATGTGCAATTGTTATAATTAATGCACTTACCTTTTAAAAAAAAATATTTCACCCCTTTAGTTGCCTAGTTGTGTTGTTTTCCTCTAGTGTTTCTGGCAGGGCATTACATTTGGTATCAGAGCAAAAGTTTCAACACTGGGTACTTTGGGTGTGTAGTGAGCCCATTCAGCTTGACCTTTTTGCTTAGGTATTAATGTTTGTGTTTCCCTTGTTTTATCCTTGCTGTAGATCTGAACTGTTTTCTCTTTTGTAGTGTTAAGTCATGGCTAGGAAAGCCAGGGGAGGTGGCCATATGGGTGGTTGCAATAGAGGTAGAGGTGGAGGACGGGGCCGTGGTTCTGACCGTCATAGTCCTTCACAACCACCCACTCATGTGAGTGAGGAGCTGAAACAGTCTATTCATCAGGATTCACAACATGCAGGAGAGCAGGTTCCCGAAAGGGAAGAGGTGAGATAGATGTTTCAGGAGGTTCTGGTCAGGTTAGGCCCTAGGCCTGAGGTTGATCAACCTATTCATGCTCAGGCCAAGGAGTCACATCAGCAAGTTCCAGAGGAGAGAGAGAGGGAGAGAGAGAGAGAGAGAGAGAGAGAGAGAGAGAGAGAGAGAGAGAGAGAGAGAGAGAAGGGAGATCCCAGCTAACTGAGATCCAGCTTCCTTGGGTCACATAAAGGACTTGATGAGGTCCAACCCTCCCTTCTTTAATGGTAAGGGTACCGGTCTCGAGGCAGAGACTTGGCTTATCAGTCTAGATCAGTGTTTCACTATGTTCCCATACAATAGCAACACCAAGGCAAGAAGTGCTATTATGCGTCTTGATAGTTTTTCTTCGATCTGGTGGAGGTTAGAGGAGGAGAAGATCGATGTGTGCATTAACACCGTATCATGGGAGATATTTCTGGAGAGATTCTGGGCATAATTTCTCTCACCCTAGTGGAGGCAAACTCGGGCTAATGAGTTCTGCACTCTATGTCAGTATGGTTTGTTAGTGGATCAGTTTGAGCACAGGGTCTATGAGCTTAAACAATATGCCAGAATTGGTAACGATGAGGCTATGCTTGTCCAACGCTTCTTGAGGGGTTTGAATGACTGCATTAGCAGAGGAGTGAGGGTGTTCGAGCCAGCTTCAGTTGAGATAGCCGTGGCGAAAGCCAAATTGGTTGAGAAGAACCTTAGCCGTGCACTTGGTGGTCAGTCTGGTGTGCATATAGGGAGTGCACCTTTCAGTGGGAGCAGAGCTTGTGGGAATCAGTCCCAGTCAGCTACATCATTTAGGACTCCTTAGGAACCTGCTAAGGGTGGACAGCAGCAACAACAACAACCATTGAGACCAAAATAGTTCCAGGGCTAGCAGGGTGGCAACTCTCAGTATAGGAAGAATAGGAACTGGCAGAGGAGCAGACAGGGCCCTTCGGGATAGTCCTCGCAGAGTGCATCTCACGCCCCTAGCTGAGGGAGTTTATAGTAGTCTAGTGGGCTGTCAGGTAGTAGAGGACCAGGTAGGGGAGCTTGCTTCTCTTGTGGGAAGTTTGGTCACATAGACGCGCAGTGCCTTCAGCATTCCCACCATACAGGTAGTTAGAGGCCAGCAACATCAGAGCCTATAGTGGGAGATGCAGGTAGATCCCATAGAGTGTTTGCAGCGGTGGATGACCGCTAGGTTGATCATTAAGGTATAGTTATTGAGGCAACAGGTGTGTTGTGTGGAATTCCTATCTCTATACTTTTTGATTCTAGTGCTTCAGATTCTTTCATTTCTTCATCCATTATGGAGCGGTGTGGACTCGCGTCTGCTAAGAAGGCAGATAGGTGGCAAGTAGAGTTGGCTACAAGGTAGATCCCATAGAGTGTTTGTAGGATGGATGTGTGGTTGCCTATGAGTCTTGCAAACTCAAGAACCATGAGTTGAACTATCTAGTTCATGATTTGGAGTTGGCAGCTGTAGTGCATGCTTTGGTTAGATGGTGGCATTTTCTGTTAGGGCGTCAGTTTGAGCTGCATAGTGATCACCGTAGTTTGCCATATATCTTCACGCAGCTGAGCTTGAATGCTCAACAACGGAGATGGATGGAATTCCTCTGCGAGTATGATTTTGAGGTTCATTATATTTAGGGGAAAGAGAACATCGTGGTAGATGCTTTGAGTCGTAGGTGGCATGAAGTTTCAGTATTGTCCCTTGGAGTAGACTTGAGAGGGAGGATTCTTGGAGTTCTTCCTTAGGATACTTGGTATCAGGATGTTAGAGCTGTGATGGAGTCCGGAAGGCCTTTAGAGGGTAGATTTTTAGGATATAACCTTGAGGCAGATGGAATTCTTCATCACCTTGGATAGATCTATGTAACTCCTTTAGAGGGTCTTCGCATTTTGATCATGACTGAGGCCCATCATGCACCTTATTCGGCACATCCAGGTGTCAAGAAGATGCATGCAGATCTTAGATAGATTTATCATTGGACTGGTATGAAACACGACATTGCTGATTTTGTGTCAAAGTGTTTAGAGTGTCAGTGGGTGAAGGCAGAACATCAACACCCGGTAGGGCTTTTACAGCCTAATTTGGTATCAGATTGGAAATGGGATATCATTTCCATGGATTTTATTGTTGGGTTGCCTGTCTCTTCGCTTCATCATGATTCTATCATGGTCATTGTTGATAGATTGACAAAGGTTGCTCACTTTGTTCCTATTTGAGCTTCCTATACGGCAGTAGTGGTGGCACGAGTCTTCTTGAAAGATGTGGTGAGATTGCATGGGATTCTGAGGCAGATCATCTCTTATAGAGATCGGGTCTTTACCTCAGCATTGTGGACCTCACTTTAGCATGCTTTGGGGACTCAGTTGAATTTTAGTTCAACGTATCACCCAGAGACAGATGGTCAGACCGAGCGAGTGAATCAGGTTTTGGAGGACATGCTTCGCATATATGTTATGGACCAACAATCGCACTGGGAGGATTATATTTATCTAGTGGAGATTGCTTATAACAATGGATATCATATCTCCATAGGTATGTCCCCCTTCTAGGCATTGTATGGTCATCCTTGTCGTACTCCTTTGAGTTGGGATCAGCTAGAGGACAAGGTGCTTATAGGACTGGATATTCTTTGAGAGATGGAACAACAGGTTGAGTGGATTAGTGAGAATTTGGTAGTTGCACAGGATAGTCAGAAGAAGTTTGCAGATGGTCATAGGGTAGATCGTCAGTTTTCTGTTGGCGACCATGTGTTCTTGAGAGTGCGTCCGCAGAAGAGTCTGATCCATTATGGAAAGGGTTCTAAGTTGGCACCTCAGTTTGTTGGCCCTTTTGAGATCATGGAGAGGATAGGACCTGTTGCCTACCGTCTTGCCTTGCCACCGAGTCTATCCCTCATCCACGATGTCTTCCATGTTTTAGTTCTTCGACCCTATCATCCTGATGTGACACATGTTCTTGATTGGAACTCTTTGAAGGTTGAGGACGGGCAGCTTTCCATGGAGCTCGTGCGCATTCTTTAGTGTTGGGATTTGACCCTCAGGGCTTGTACCATCAACCAGGTAAGGGTCCTATGGGACCCAAATGATGAGACCTCGGTGACTTGGGAGGATGCAGCGAAGATAAGGGAGCTCTATTCTTATCTGTTTTAGGCTTCTAGGAGTAAGCCTAGTTTTGGGGGGAGAATGTAGTACCCCTCCTCGATTGAACTTATTACACTCATATTTTACTATTGTTTACTTTCAGTGGATACATTACCATTATGTGTTATTCAGACTCATATGACATTATTTCATGTTTTATCTGGATATGAGATGCATGATTTATTTATAGTATTTCAGTACTGGTGATTTGTGGTATTTTATGGATTATTACTATGTACTGACACTTTACTTTATCTATGCAATGTGTAATTATATGTTGCGTGTCTGCGAGTGTATTGGATGCAAGGGGATGATTTTCCTTCACTCACTCCGGTGAGATAGGGAACATCGTGATTCTCTTTCATCGGTGTGCATGCCATGTATTCTATATTTGTATATATGCATATGTGGTTCGATGATGTAGTTCAGTGCAGGTACAAGTACCGGGTAGGTACGGGGTATCATCTCCACCTGGCTCCACAGGTCTGAGCGTGCCTTACTTGTCCGGTGGGAGTGGAGGAGATAGTGGTTGACCCTAATTGTACCTCAGTTACACTCTTGTGAGTGTCGCTAGTTGGTCATCCCTTTTGGTTTTGTTCGGCCGTCGAGTCAGTTTGTTTGACTTTTTCAGAATCTTTGTTTGGGTCTTCTCAGTTTGTGTGCCCTAGTAGATTGAATTAATTAATTGAGTTATGGCGTCACTTTATAGTTAGCATATTTAAATTATGAATTATAATGCTTTAGCGATTATGAATTTAATTAATTAAGGGAAGTGATTAAATTTAGTTGCAAATTGCATTACATTAGAAATATAATTTTATTTAAATTTAGTAGAAAATAAATTAGTTGCATTTATTATTCTCTAGATTTTAAAAAAGAAATTTCCTTCCTTTATTTGTTTGCAAATTTCATGATTTTAGAAATATAATTTTATTTAAACATTAGGGGTAAATAAATAAAATTAAATGTATTTATTGTACTCTAGACTTTTTTAAAAATAAATTGGAAATAAATAAAATAAGCTAAATTACTTTCCTAAATATTGTTTTTAGAAAGTTATTTAATTGGGCATGAGAAAAGAATAAAAGAAAAGGGAAAGTGTTGTTTTTAGAATGATGCATTTTTACTTGCCTTTTTGGAAAATTAAAAAATAAATTGAAATGATTTTTAGTTTGGAAAGGGGATTATTATTATTTTGGGGGAGAGGAAAATATTTTTAGGGGAAAACCTAAAAGTTTAGGTAGAATAAAATCTTCTTTTTTTTTTTCATTCCGGGAGTTCACGGGAAGAAGGCGGCTTTGTGTGAAAGAAATTGTTTTGAGATTTCTGGAATGCATGTTCTTGGAGAAGGCCAAGATTTTAGAGATTGTTTGGGAAGGAGGTTCTGATTTCAGGTTGGAAGCTTGTTGCAGGATAGAAGTTCTCCAACAAATTTCTTCCTAGAAAGCTCTACAGGTTGGACAACCTCTTCTTGTTGTTTTAAGAAAATCCATTTATTTCTTCCCTTCTTCTGAATGTTGTTTGTTTAAAAAAATAAAATAAAATAGATGATTAAATGCGTGCAGTATTGTTGGAGTTTTGGTTATGAAGTTATCGAAGATTTCAGTCCATTTGGTTTTAAAAATAAAATGCAACTCCAGTCCATTCCTTTTCATTTTATGTTCTTGGCTAAAATCTATTCTAGTTATATTTTTGGTTTATGAAAATAATTTATTTCCATGGTTATGGTAGATTAAAATTTGTGAAATTTGGGGAAAGTTATGCTGGCAAAATTTTGCCAAAATTCCTTGTGCATGAAAGTTTTCAAATTTGGGAGAAAACATTGGGTTTGCCAAAATATTTAGTTTCCAGCTATTTTGGTTTTGTTTTGAATGATATGATCTGTATTTGAGGTTTTTCTCTTCTCTGTTTTGTCTCAGAGGTTGAGCCATAGAATTTAGATTATTTTTGTAAATCTTAATATAGTTGTTTATTTTATTTACCTCTATGTATTTAGTTGTAGATTAATTTAATTTATTTTTGGTATTAAATTTAATCATAAATTAAATTTAATTGGAAAAACGCATTGAAATTCTGTTTAGGTTATGGTAAAGGTTTTTTTTATAAAGGCACAAGTTAATTTTTATTGGAGGAGGCAGAGCCTGCTACACCATGGTAGCAGCGCTACCCCAAGGTAGCGACTGCTACCTACGGTAATAGTGCTACCGTAAGGTAGCTACTGTTACCACATGGTAGCAGTACTACCGCAAGGTAGCTTGCTAAAATACGGTGAGGTAGCACTTCTACCTTGTGGGTAGCCTACTGGTTTTTTTTTTAATGTTTAATTTTTTTTATGTTTAAAATATATATATGTTTAAAATATATATATATATATATATATATATATATATATATATATATA
The DNA here is from genome assembly GCF_030272615.1 of Cryptomeria japonica. Taxonomy (NCBI): domain Eukaryota; kingdom Viridiplantae; phylum Streptophyta; class Pinopsida; order Cupressales; family Cupressaceae; genus Cryptomeria; species Cryptomeria japonica. Next base: position 82,715,734 of record NC_081412.1, read on the forward strand.
TATATATATATATATATATATATATATATATATATATATATATATATATATATATATATATATATATATATATATATATATATAAACATTTTTATGCTTTGGCTAGAATATGACTTTGTGTATTTTTTTAGATGTTGGTTATTGAAAATTAAATCTTCATTTAGCATGTAGATTTTTATTATTAGAAAGCAAATCTTCATTTTAGTATGTAAAATTTTATTATTGAAAATTAAATATTCATTTTAGTATGTATATTTTAAATATGATATAACTATATGGTGTATATTCGAAGAATATATATATTCATGTAATTATATTATATTATTATATATATTTCTAATTTGGAATATGATCTATGTTATGAAAACCATTTAATTGGGATATTTGGTAATTATTCTTAAACATATGACTAGGGGGAAATATTTTAATGTGATAAATTTAGCTTTTTGAACAAATGACAATATGGAATTTCCTTTATTATATAGTTGTATTTTCATATTCTCTGAAGTAACTTTAATTGCAAGTTATTTATGCCTTGACTGTTTAAAGAAAAGATTGCATGTTTTAGAATCTCAGTGTAAATAATAATTGTAGTCAAAGCTTTATTTCGTTGCAATTTTAGTTGTATTGTCGTCTTGTCATAAATGGATATACCCCTTGGTCAGAGGTTGTTGAGTAAACCTATCGATGTGAGCCATTGCGTATTTTATTCCATATGGTCAATCCTAGTTTATTGATAGTGTACCTTTCACATGCTTTTGGTCAGGATTAGTTATGACTGTCAGTTTTGCCATAGTGTTCTCATAGAGAGAAACCTTTCCTGTTAGTGTCCTATGAGAGAGAGTGGCTTTCGATGTGAGGGCCGCACCCAAAGAGGATGGCAGGATAACCCCTTGAAAGTCAGTTAAGAAGTGATAACCTAATAATTGATTAGGGGGTGGGTAGCTAAAATGTTAAATTAAAATAATGTGCCTCACACATGGTTGAGTGCTTGTATAGGCTCAGGATGTGGTGAGAAGGCCTGGAATGGAAAACCTACCACCTTGTCTTCACGAAGGGATTGGTAGGGTCTGCATGATGCTTAGATGGAGCCGGTGGTTCAGGAGAGGTTACTCGGATAACCCAGGATGGGGGTCGAGACCTATGGAGGCCTACCTAGGGTAACCACCTTAAGCCATGCGATGACACTCTCTCCTTAGGGTCACTAGTGTTTGTGAGTTGAGTTACATAGGTTTTGCATAGTCATGATGTTATACTATTATACTTGTCTTGTTTGCTTGCTTGAGGGTCTTCTGCTATCTCCCAACACGGTGGGGCGGTTCCACTTTGGGATCACATGGTCGGGTGGCAGTGCCACTTCCCATCAGGTATTTGTGTTCATACCTTCATGCGAGGAAAGGCTTCACTGGTGTTTCTTGGTTCGTGGTTCATGTACCATCTCATGTTCGTGATCATTGTTCAGTTGAGACCTTGTGGTCATTGTATCAAACATTTAAGTAACCTTGGCTTTGTAACTTTTATATTTTGTGGTATTTTTGGAAGCCATGTATTTATGGATATTGTAATATTATATCAATGGAATGTATGTTAATTCAATTGCTTTACTCTTTTGTATAAATAATTTATGGAAAAATAAATGCATTGGAATACTTTGAGTCTTTCATTATGGAAATTAGATGTATGAGTATGTTATTAATTTAAGCATTTAATTTTCCTAATTATATGTATGAGTATGGTTATCTTATTAGTGTGTAAAAACCAACCCAAAGTTTTATTAATAGTGTTATCACTTATTAATCTACTCTCTTATGGGTTACCTTGGTAGCCAGTTAGGACCCCGACCCCCATAGAGAGCCACTCCCCTTTAATGCACCTAGATAACCTATTCTTTATGGGTCAAAATAAGAATCATAAAAAATATGATATACAAATGAGAACATCATGAATTCATACACATGAATAAATTGCACTATCTGCAAATAGGATATTCAAACAAGGACCAATCACAAGGTCAAGTCTTGAAATTGATTCATACTCTCAAAAATATTAATCCTTTTCACAAGACAAACTAGCAAAGGGAATAAATGAACACCAATACAATAAATTCAAGACCAATCAAATGAAAAATTCCAAAATTGATATGAAATACAATCATCCTAATCCTCTAGGATTGACTAAGAGTCAAAATTAGATCAAAATTGTAAACTGTGAAAGTTTTACCTAGAAAAAATTGTGTAGTTGATCACTAAAGTAGTGCAATTGGGCATCTATGATGAGTGTAAAATATTTTATTATTTTTGCCTTACATTTTCCTCTTTCCCTTTGTTTATGTCCAAATTCCTATCACCATTTATTGAAGGAACCTTAATATTTAATAAAATATGGGAAATAAATTAGGATTAACAAATTGTTGAAAATTGTGATAATTCTGATTGTTTTGTGTCTGAAATGGAAGGAGATGGTCAGGGTGGAATTTGAAGCTATTACGAGCATGTGGACCATGGGAGATTGGTGAGGTGAAATTAGCAAGACTTTGTTAGTGACCTATTACCCCATTATTTGTTTTGAACAAAATAATATGTATTTAATTTTGGTTCCCTCATTTGGTTTGATCCGTCTTTAATCATGCACCTTTTGTTCCTTTATGTTTCACCTTTTTTGCCCCATTGAACCTACCAGTTGAACCTACGAGTCAGTTCAAGGTTCAACTAGTCCCCTTGCGCGGGTCACGACTTTGTAATATTGTTAAGAGAGTGAGTGTGAATGTGTTAAGTCGGTCTTGAACTTGAACTTTGAACCACTTCTAAATTAGTTCAAGGTTCAAAGTTTTTCTTTACGTTTGTTAAGGGTATTCGCTTGTTCCCGGTGTTGTGTTGAGCCGCAAGTTGAGAGTTCTTTTGTTTTTCTTCGGATTGACCTTGAACCATTGAACTCCTTGTGAGTTGGTTCAAAGTTCAAAGGTTCATTCCAAGTTTGGCCTTGAGGACATTAATTAAACTAAAGGTGGCGTAACAAAAGGAATATTCTTGACATCTTATAATTTAAAATTCTAAATTTGGAAAGAAATCATGAAAACGTAAACCGTTAGTACGGAGTTGATGTGTAATTAAGAAAGTTGTCAGGTTCCTATCAAATCATTGGTTATCTCACACGTTCGAATGAATCATTATGAGGTGTGTGTAGATGTTACTAAGTTGTTTTCCATTTCTTAACATGTGAATTCTCAAAATTGTGAAACTAGTAGTTGTTATTGTTGAAGGAGGGAAAGACGCCAAAGGTAATTTCAAATCCATACTTCTGAGAGTTTAACAAATTTCGTGGTGGTAATAGGTGAGTTTTGATAATTTCCCTCCATTGTGTTACTTGCTCAGAAGGTCAGTCAGTGTAGGAAAATTCTTTTATTTTGGAATAGAATTATGTCCTGTCTAGGAATTGTTTGATAAATGTAAAAGCGACCATTATGAGGCCGACTCTTCCAAAACTTGGTTGCACATCATGCCTAGTTAGTATACTTCTAGAACTGAGTGACACCTCTTTGGCCCAAGCTGACTTGGGATATTTCTTAGAAAGAGCTGAACACCCTCAGGCGGATTCGATGATGGAGAGAATAGTTAAAAGTGGCCTAATTGAAGCTATTGCTTTCCCAAATACCACTCCTTGTCCAAATCTAGTAATAGCATGTATGAATAGATATGATGTTGATAGCAAGTGCATTAGGACTAGTAGTGGCAAACTGTTAGTGGAAATTAACAGAGAGACAGTGATGACTGCAATGGGAATCCCTCATAAGGAATCGTTTGAAGAATGGTCAATTGGAACCTCATATGCATTTTTCTCTGAGAAGAAAAGCACATATAGAAGCATCATTTCAAGAAATTGGCTTCTGAAGGTTCAGAAAGGGGGGTCCCAGTTACCTAAGCCTCTTACCAGAGAGCATTTCATCACAGAGGTGTGAGATATTGTCATATTGTTAAATAGACTTAAAGGGAACTCACACTCTTTCTATTGGGAGAATTGGATGTACATCTATATTTAGGTGTTCTTAGCTGGTGAGAAATATCTTGACTGGGTGCATGTTATCGCTGAAAGGCTCCATGAGGGTTTGTGGAACTTTGTTGGAATGTCCAGCTTTTAAATGTCCTCATATTTATTCTATATATTGGCATGTACCAAAGAATGGAAAGGATTGCATAATGAGCCTTGGGTAGACGACATGAAGGTTTATGATTATTACCCTTACCTACAATAATAGAAATATGCAGAACATTTCAGTAGATGGAATGATGTTTTCACAGGAAGGCTTGCCTTTGAGTTGCAGGGAGACATCAATAAAAGAATGTCAATCGAGGCCATGGAGCTGATTAGCATATATGGAAGCTATTTCATTCCGTTTCCCAGATTTACTTATATCCGAGTGGGGGGTTTTGAAGGTGAACCATTCAAATTGCCCATATATGCTTTTGACAGTTATGTGCTTATTGAAGTAAGCAAACAGTTATCTCATGTTGACAAAAAGTTAGGAATGAAGGATAAATCTGGAGTTGTCTTCCTGATTGAACTTGGTTACTACAGTTGTAAATTTGTATCTGATGCCTCGAACCTAGAATTAGAGTTCAAGAAAATGAATTTGTAGCCCTACATTGGTAGACAAAAGTTTGATAGTAGGGGATATGCTGTAGAAAATCTGAATGTTGATGACCATTTCATCCATGAACCTTAGTTATAAGATTACTGGGAAAACTATTGTGATGAATTTGAAGTGAGGAGAAGATTATGGTCAAGATTCACTTTACAACAGGTTATTACCACGAAGCTACCCATTAATGTGTCTGGAGTACAAGAAGAGGAAGGGGAAGATGTTTTGGATCCCAAATTCAATGAAAGGGTTCAAGGGTAGACTATTCCCGAAATTGACTGCGATAGAAGAGAAGAGGAAAACATTCAAGCCAAGTCCTTCAATGTCATAAGAAGAATAGAGAAATGGCTAAGGGACTAAAAATTTAGAAAGGAGTCGATCATCACTCCTCATGAATTAAAAGTTGGTCCACTTGCTAAAACTCAGATTCCTACTTCCTCCTCTAAGAAAATTATTGATGTTGCAGGTGACACAAGGCATATTATTAGAGACGTTCAATCCAGAAGATCAAAGAGGTCCCCACTTAGTTCTTTAGTAGTTCGAGTTACTCGCTCAAGGAGCAAAAAGAAGAACAAAGAACTAGTGGCAAGTCAAATTGTTGTAGACTTGGATCTAGGTGAAGAAACCCAAGTGATTATGGATCAACAAGTGTTAAACAACCCTTCAGTGTAGGATATAGATGCAAGAAAAGAACTTGAAGAAGAGCCAAATCCGATGAGCACTATGACTATTGTAAACCCACCTGATGCTAAGACACCTCTGCCACCTAAAGAAACTTTCAGTACTTCTCGATGGCTTGGAGCTTCGATTGGAAAGAAATGCAACATCATCCCTATTACAATTCCCATGGAGGATATGGTAAGCAAGTGCCTTAGGAAAATATATAAACCCAAGAAGCTCAAAGCACAAGCAATGATGGAAGTTGATGATGAAATAGGTCATTGGGTAGCGGAAGTAGCTAAGCCCATCTCAGATAGAGATCCAGAAAAAGCCACTGAGGATGATTTTATTGTGGAGAAGATTGACCTAGGAGTTGCTTCAAGGGGTGTAGATGCCAAACATTTAGAATCTTCTACAAAGAGGATGATATCTAGGACTTGGAAAGATGAGAAGGACAAACGGGAGCTAAAACAAGTTGTCACCCAAATGACAGAGTATATCAACATCATACATCACCGAGTCCTCAGCCCTTGACACAGATGACATTGTCCTTTGATCCCAAATCAGTAGTGAATCAAAAACTGTTAGATCAAGTCTAGAGAAGTTGCATGATATCTGAAGTATTTTGATGAGTGGCTTGATTCTATATTGCAGTAGGGTACAGACTACATTTCTAGCTTGGTCAAGGTATATGACAACGCCATAATTGTGAGCAAATAGTTAGAACTGGAAGCTATTGCATGGGAAAAAGAAAGAACCAAATGGGTAGCGGTCTTGGCACAGATGAATGATGTGCAAAAATTTGGGGTTATGAAATTTTTAACTGAGAAGCTAGTAGAAAACTTGGATGACAACATGTTGTATGTGTTAAACAAGAATGTTGAATGAAGAAATTCTATCATTAAGCAATGTCATGAAGAATCTGCCAAATTACTAAAAGGATTAAATGAACTGATTGATACGATGTAGAAGGATCTAAAATGCATCGATATACATTTCTTGAAGGAGGATGGACAAACAATTGAACCTGTGGAATATATGGCCAAAATATTCAAAGAAATAGTGCAAATTGTTAAAGAGACAAAGTCTCTAACCACAGACAAGTTTTCTAAAGTGGCGAGGATAGAATTGATGCTAACAATCTGCTTTGATCACTTGGAAGTGCATAAAGTGTGCACGGTATTGCGGCAAAATAGGACAAGTCAGTAGCTTCCTCTTCCATGATGGAGTCTTGATCATCTTATGGATGAGTTGTTATCCTATTTATGACCTTTGTTCATTTAAAGTTTTATTTAGTTCAAAATAAATAGTTTCTTTTAACTTTGGGGTAGAGTTTAAAAGTTTAGTATTATTTTTCAAATGAACTTTTGGCTTGGGGGCTATAAATGTAATTAAGCAAGCTTTGTGTAAGGTCCGAAAAACTTTGATTTAGAAAACAGACTTAACTTTCTTTGAATTTTAGTGTAGACATTTATGGTATATGAACAAAATGATATTTTGATATGATCTTCATATCTGTGTGTTTGAAAGATAGAGCAATCTCTGTTGGGATGTATGCTTATGTGCAAAATATTTTATTTCATTATGATTTCTTTCTAAATCCGTGAATTCATTGATCTATTTTTTTTTTTTAAAGTGCTACATTGTTGTTTAAATGATTCTGATCCCCCTTGTCATGTGAGGCATGAGCGAGTATCGATCAACATTTATGCTACATTGAGTATTCTTGGTGGAATAAGTTTTTTTTTTATATTGAATGGATATGTGAAGGAGTAAAGTCTGTGAGCTTTACATTTATTGATAATCATCTTGTAGCATTCTTTTGTGTTGACAAATGAATGTGAAAACCTTTCCTGCTTTCTGGTGAAAAGTGTGTTTCTTTCTAGGTTATTTGCATAAAAATTCATTGAATATATTACAAGGAGTTGCACTCTTATGCAGAGGGTAAACCGAAACTCGGTTCACCCAATTGTTGGTTCATTTTCTTTTTCATGAAGGGTATGCATGAGTCATCATTTTAAAATATATAAATATTAAAGGAAAGGCAAATCTGTTAACCAACAGATTTTTGGTGATTTTATTGGGGAGTCGAATAACAAGTTTGGTTGTCTGGTTATAGTATACAAATAATTGTCTTGTGAAATTTTAAGAGTCTATCCAGTTCTATTAAAACTTTTGCATTGTGAATAGGCTGGAGCTAATAAGATACACTAGGTCTCAGAGGCGTGAAGGAATAGTTGACTCTGTTTTTCAAGAATTGCAAAACCTAAATTTTCAGTTGTCCTTTTCACCTAAGAGATGGGCAAAGAGTAGGCCTCCTTCTCCATCCCCTTCATTTCCCATTTTTTCCATTTTTCAAGCCTTAACCTTGCATGGTGTTACCCTACCTAGTGTAATCAAACCAACACCTCTTAATATCATTCTTCCGATGGCAGCCAATAACCCTTGGGGGGCCACAATAGGTCCATTGAACCTTGGTCTGAATGTGAATGCTTTACCTAAAGGAGAAAGGGATCATTTGCCTAAATTCAGTGGTGATGGGAAGGTCGTAGTTGATGAAAAATTTAATGCATTTAATGTTGCATGTGGTATAATAGTTGTCCAGCATGAAGATGTTGCAGTAAGATTGTTTGTACAAACATTAACTGAAGTCGCTGCAGATTGGTTTTATCATTTGCCAAGCAATGTAATAACAAACTGGCAAGATTTGAAAACTAGATTTAAAGCTAGGTTCAAAGTAGCAGAAGATGAGCATTCCCTTTTGGCCCAGTTAGCTCAATTAAAAAAAGAGATTCCTGAATCTATGAGAGATTCTGTGGCTAGGTTTGATAAAATTGTTCATAAAATTCTTACAAATCAGAAACCTTTAGATGATAATTTGAAATGTTTCTTTATAAAATCTATGCCCTCATAAATAAGTTTCTTGATTCATAGATAGAGAGTTTCAACTCTGAATGATGTTAAAACACTTGTTGTTGAGTTAGAAGATGACTTGATTACTGCGGGAAAATGGAAGGGAGAAGTGCAGGTGGATAATTCTCAAACTTCTACCTCTTCAGACCTTGTAATTTAAAGATTGATGAATGGTGTAATAACACTCAAAAGACATTTACCCAAGGCTAGTACGTCTTATTCATAGCCTTATCATGACATACCAAGGAGGATTACAAATCAGTCTATGGGAACTGGGAATAAAGCCTTACAATTGCCTCTGGCTCAACAAAGATTAGCTATTGAATCTCCACCACATAAGGGGAATATGTGTGTCTTTCATCTCACTGATGATCATGATGGTAATTCTTGTCTAGAGATGGTGTGGTATGCACAAATGACAAATACAAGAGAGGCCATAAGTGAACTTGGTCCAGAAGAAGAAGTCCACGGGCAATCTAGCGACTTTGGAATACACTTCCTGGAGTATGAATCAGATTCAAATAGAGGAGGTGATATATTGGTAACCCTTGGAGATCCTTATTGTGCCATCCTCACTAGAGGTCAATGTCAATATAAAAATATAGGTACCACAACCTTTCCCGAAACTGTAGCTAAAGGTAAAGAACCCTTGAACTAGAACTTAGAGAATGGTTCAAGAGTTCAAGAGGTTTAGATGTTGAAGCGTGCTGACCCTGATTCTTCTTTTGATATTGAATTTTGTAAGTCATCGAAAATTCAGATTTCTCCTGCTGAATATCCTAGGTTGGATCCTAAAGAATTAGAGAAATATATTAAATATGTTCAAGGGGAAACTTCTCAATTGCAATACACCAAATCATCATTGATTAACCTTGAGTTTTCATAGGATGGAAAGGATACCAGGTCTACAAAGTTTGTCTAATACTATTCTAAAGACATTAGCAAATGAACCAATTGAATCACCATTAGTACCTGACCAAAAGCCTGAGCCATTCTATGTGTCCTTATCTATCAATGGGTTTAAACTTAATAATTGCATTATTGATACTGGGGCCTCTGATAATATTATTCCTTCTATAGCTGCTAAAGCATGAGGCCTTTCACTCACTAAAACATTTGGTAAATGATATACAATGGATTCAAAGCAAATTCCTTTATTAGGTAAAATCAAGGATGCGGAGGTTGCTCTGGCGGTACATCCTAACAAAAGAGTGAAGTTGACTATTCTAGTTGCTGATATTCCTGCAAGTTATGGAATGTTGTTAAGCAAGACCTTTTGTAAGGATTTGGGAGGAGAAATTAAAATGGATTGGTCTGAGGCAATAATTCCCATTGTTAAACAAAAGTTTGCTCTTCAACCTGAACCAAAGTCCAAGTAGACCGCTTTTCCCTTTGATGACCCAAAATCACAAATATTGTATCATGAATGTGATTTTGGTAATTACTTGCTCTTTTTGGATGTTAAGAAAGGTACACCAGAAGATGTAGTCGACCCTATTGTAGGATTATGGGAGATGGAATTTGATGGTAGTTGTGCATCGACTAGATCTGGTATTGGAGTGGTGCTCATTTCCCCATGGGTAAAAAGATTCCTTTTTCTTTCAAACTAGAATTTAAGAACACTAATAACACCGTAGAATATGAGGCATTGTTGTTAGGAATAGAGAAAGCTAGGAAAAGGGGAATCAAATTATTGCATGCCAAAGGTGATGCATAAATAGGTACGAGATCTCTTCTCAGTAAAGAATGAAAGGCTTAGACATTATAGAAACTGAGTCTGGGATGAGATTGAATATTTTGATGCTTTCTCAATTGAAGCTATTCCTAGAGATCAAAATTCCCAGGCAGATTCTTTAGCAGTGTCAACATCTCTGTTGCTCCCACATCCTAACTTTGGTACATATGTTTACAGGATTGAAGTTGTATATCGTCCTAATGTACCTGACAATTCAAATTTCTGGCAAGTGTTTGGAAATGATAAACACATAAATTGATGAATAATAAGGAACAACAGATACCCCAACTAGTACTGAGAGGGGGGGTGAATCAGTACAAGCAAAAAATTTCTCAACAACATATCTAGTTAACGCAATACCAACTGGTTGTCACCATTACTGAACTTAACGATGGCAATACTAGTTAAACACAGTAAGACACTAGATACCATAAACTGATAAGTCTGAACACTTCAACTATGATCAATACTTGACATCAACTTCACCCACAAACATATGCATGTGTTATACTAGAAATACCATAACCTATTAACTCTGCATGCATAATCTTTCAACCAAGTAATATGTAATCATCACATGAAAAATGCATAACACATAACACACAGATTTTTCACGTGGAAACCCAAATGGGAGAAACCATGGTGGGGATGAATACCCACAAGCTTGTTTTAGAACTCTTTTGAAGCTCACCCTGTTAGGAGCCTAGTCCAGTTAAAAACTTTACAATAAGGTTTTGCTAGGAATCGATCTTGTTGGAGATCACCCGGTTAAGGGATGGCTATATACCCTGTTAAAGGTTGAAACCTTGTTAAAGGTTACCTCGCTAGAGGATTTGAAGAACTCAATGATCTTGAGTCACCTGGTTACAGGTTTTACAATAAGCCTGTTAAAGCTACCCGGTAAAGGGATTTTCCATCTGTTGAAATGATTAGAAGACAACAGGAAAAACTTTTGATCTGATAACATCACTACATGCCAAGGAAGATCCTTTTCATTTCCTCTACTCTGCAATCACACTCTACAATTTTCCTCTTACTGGTCTGGCAAGTATCTCATCACTCGGATACTCACACAATCATTTGCCAAAAAATTTACAATAACAAACATCATCGACCTTATAGACAAAAGATAGGTCGGTAGCATAAACCCTAAACCCTAAGTATCTTAGGTTTACAATACAGGCGGTCCAATCCTAACTATCCAAGCATATTGCATAGAGTATTACAATTTCAAATAGATCACAAGACAATCTGCATCATTCATTCTTCACCGCTCATGGGAATCAGTAACCCATCACGCTCTCTTCTCATACCACTAAGAAGAAAGATCATTCTTGAGGTAGACTTGAAACACACTCGATCTTCTCATATCTGAATCCTTCACACACATAAGGATGATGTGGCACCTCAATCTCATTCACATCTCTTAGCTAACTCATCACAGAGTATCACTGGTTGCATCATACAAGCTGGATCGCCAAACTGATAACCATAGAGCTAAGACTACCAATCGGTAGTCACACTTAGTGGAACCCTGACACTGGTTCACTGTTTCTCTTCCTACCTCTTCATACCAGTTCACTTGAAATTTATTGACATCAATGACAACATACATTATCATCATATCAACATACCAGTTCATCATATGCCAATGATATCCAACAATCTCCCTATATGCCAACAATATCCAATAATCTCCCCCTTTGGCATTGATGGCAATACTCAATGTAGTCATTACAACTAAAAACCTCATAGACCAGTGTATCTGCATAATCAGATATCATCTCACCATACATCAGATATCTTCTCCCTTTTGGACAACAATGCCAAAGTGGAGGCACAAGCTTCCAAAATCTACTATGCTGCTCCCCCTAAGGAGTAGCATCCTTCTACACATCAATCTTGAAGAATTTGTCACTGTAGTACTTGACTGATGTGGAGCACACAACTGTAATTAATTTCATGAAGGGGCAGAACCCCTAATTCACCTCTCAAATAGGTAAATGTAGTCTTTGGTAAGGGCTTAGTGAATATATTTGCTAGCTGCTCCTTACTGGAAACATGTTATAGTACAACCTCCTTATTCTAAACTTTCTCTCTCAAGAAGTGATATTTAAGCTCAATATGCTTAGTTCTAGCATGTAATACCAGATTCTTGGAAATATTTATTGCACTTGTGTTATCACAAAATATATTCACCGGTTTAGATACGGGTACTTTGAAACCTTCCAATACATGCATCCAAATTGCTTGAGTGCAGTTCATAAATGCTGCCACATATTCTGCTTCAGCTCTATGTTGGGAAATATAGCTCTGCTTCTTACTTGTCCATGATACTAATCTTCCACTTAGAAAGAACGCTCCATCGACTGTGCTTTTCCGATCGTCCACATTACCTGCCCAATCGGCATCGATATATACCTTGAGATTATAGTCACCATTATATGGATACCACAATCCATAATCAACTATTCCTTTAAGATATCTAAGAATCCTTTTCACCGCAAGTGGGATTCTCTTGGACATTTCTGAAAATGAGCTACTATGCCCACTGCATGAGCAATATAAGGTCTGCTGTGCACCACATAGTGCAGTTCACCGATCATTGACCGATACTCCTTTTCATTCACTAGTGTTGAATCATCTTCCTTGGCCAGTTTATAGCTAGTCACCATCAGTGTACCAACCGGTTTTCTTTCCTCCATGCCAAAAGTCTTCAATACCTCTTTGACATACTTGGACTGGGTAATAAAGATACCCTGTTTCATTTGCTCAATCTGTAAACCAATGAAGAACTTTATTTCTCCTATCAAAGACATCTCAAACTCTTTCTTCATTTCATCTACAAATGCATGAGTCATTTTGCCATCTCCTCCAAAGATTATGTCATCAACAAACACTTAACATATCAGAATCCGATCACCTTCTGATTTCAAGTAGATGTTGCTATCTTCACTTGTTCTCTGAAATCCAATCTTCACAAGATGAGAGTGTAGTCTTTCATTCCATGCCCTAGATGCCTGTTTCAATCCATATAGGGCTTTGTGTAACCTGCACACCATGTCACTATCTTCTGATAAGGAAAACCCTTCTACTTGCTCTATATACACTTCCTCTTCTAGGATTCCATCCAGAAAAGCAGACTTCACATCCATCTGATAAACCTTAAATCTCTTAAATGCTGCAAATGCAAGTAGCATTTGAACACCTTCTAATCTAGCCACAGGAGCAAAGGTTTCTCCATAGTCTTCTCCCTCCTCCCAAGCATATCCCTTGCATACAAGCCTAGCCTTGTTCCTTATAACTATTCCTTCTTCATTCAGCTTATTCCTGAAGACCCATTTGGTACCAATGACATTTTTTATGTTTTGGTCTGGGCACCAAAGACCATGTTGCATTATTTTCTATCTGATCTAGCTCCTCTTCCATTTCTTTAATCCAATGTTCATTTGTAAGAGCTTCTCTGGAAGTCTTGGGTTCAAATTCAAAAATCATGCAAGAGTTCTCCTTCACTTTTCTTCTTGTGAGTATCCTTGCATCTTTATCTCTGATGATTTGCTTCAGATCATGATGCAGCTTCACATATCTAGGAATGATTCTAGGCTGATCTGCTAGCTTTTCTTCTTCTTCTTCTCTCACTGCAGCTTGTACCGGTACAGGAACACTGAGATATTTACAAGTTTCTTTCTTAACCGGTTCTCAGAAGGCTAAACCCGGTTCATCTTCCACTTCTTCGCTACATGTTTTCTCAGGTTCCTTAGGGAATTCATCAACCCTGACATTGATACTTTCAACATTTTTTTGAGTTTGATTGTTGTAGCACTTGAGAGCTTTGCTCTTAGTGGAATATCCCAAAAGTATTCCTTCATCACATTTTGCATCAAATTTGCTCAAATTCTCACCTCTCTTGATATAGCACTTACTACCAAACACTTTAAAGTAACTCACAGTGGGAGTTTTCCTGGTCCAATACTCATAAGGGGTTTTATCTTTGCCTTTCTTGATGAGTACCTGGTTGTTCATAGTATAGACTGCAGTGCTTACCACTTCTCTCCAAAAAGTGTGAGCAACCTTTCCTTGGATTAGCATTGTTCTATCCGCTTCAACTAAAGTCCTGTTATTTCTTTCTGCTATGCCATTATGTTGTGGTGTCCTTGGGGTAGACAACTACCTCTTGATACCATTATCTTCACAGTACTTATCGAATTCATCAGAAGTGAATTTTCCTCCTTGATCAGTTCTCAGGAATTTTATCTTTGTACCACTTTCTTTCTCTACTAATGCTCTGAAAGCTTTGAATTTACCAAATGCTTCTGACTTGTCTTTCAATAATGTGACCCACATCATTCTTGAGAAGTCATTAGTAAGAATCATAAAATACCTATATCCCTGAATACGTCTAGCTTTCATAGGACCACACAAATCAGTATGCACAAGATCAAGTAAATTTTTTGCTGAGAAAGACTTACCTTTACAAGTTGAGGAAGACATCTTCCCAATTTAACATTCTCTGCACAAAGAATTCTCAGGTTTGTTCAGCAAAGGTAATCCTCTTACCGCCTTGATCTTACCGGCTTTAGCAATGTTGTCAAAGTTCATATGATTGATTCTCCTATGCCATATCCAACTATCATCAAACTTAGCCATTAGACACTGACTTATCTTGGCATTCAACTGAAATAGGTTACCTCTAGTTTGCTTACCGGTGGCAATAAGTTTACCACTCTTCCCTATTATACTGCAGACTCCTCTTTTGAATTCCAAAACTAGTCCTTTTTCATTCAACTGAGCAACACTCAACAAGTTATGCTTAAGACCTTCTACCCAGTAGACATCATCTGCAGTACTATTTCCATTCAGTGAGATGGATCCTTTACCTTTCACCAAGCATGGTGCATCGTTACCAAATCTGACAACACCTCCATCATATTCCTCCAGAGACAAAAACTTTCTCCGGTCATCGGTCATGTGGTGAGAACAACCACTATCAATTATCCACTCATTAGAGTTGTCAATGTGAGAGACAAGAGCTTTCTTGTTAGACACTTCTTCCTTTACCGCTACAAACACCATGTCTTCATTTTCTTCATCTTTTGATTCTTCATCAGTGACACCTTCATCCACAACAACTAGACAATTTCTTCTATTTCCTCCTTTATACTTTCTAAACCTCTCCGGTTTATCCTTATTGTCATTGTGAGGACAATTAATAGCTATATGTCCTATCTTGTTGCAGGATAAACATTTCAAAGGAATTTTACCTCTATATTTTCCAAATACCTTCGGAAGTCTTTTAGCAAGAAGAGCTTCAAACTCCATTAGAATCTCTTCATCATCCATATCTTTGCATTGTTTGGATTCTTAACTGGTACTAGTTTCTTTTCCTTTTCTGGATGGTACAATAGATGCTTTAAAGGCTGACTCAGTCTTCTAAACACTACCATCATAGCTATTCAACTCATATGTAGTTAACTTTGCAATAATAGAATCTAAGGATACCTTGGTTTTATCAATAGACCTTAGTTCCTGGATAGTAGCAACTCTAATTGCATATATTGGTAACAATGATCTAAGGACTTTACTAACAACAATGGTATCATCAATAGTTCCACCAATGCTTTTGATATCACCAACCACAATCTTAATCCTAATGCCATACTGATGAATGGGCTCACCTTCAACCATCCTCATATCCTCAAATTTACCTCTAAGGCTCTCTTCCTTATCTTGCTTTACATTCTCATCACCACCATAGATGTTTTCCAGTGCATCCCATACATCCTTAGGTGTGTCCTTGTCTTGTACATCAATAAACTCAATATCTGACAGGCTGCTGATAAGGGCTTCCATGACTTGCCCATTTTCCTAGATCTCTCTCTCTTCTGATCATCAGTCAGAGTTCCAGTGGGAGTCACATAGGCATTCTCAACATAGCTCCAATGTTGAGTACCCATACTCTTGATGTAAATCTTCATTATGTCCTTCCATATCTTAAAGTTATCTCTATTGAACTTAGGACCTTCCCTCTTCATCATTACAATGGGATATTTTACCTCAAGCAGTTAAGCTTATATCACCGAGGACTTGGAGGCACTCTGATACCAATTGATGAATAATGATGAACAATAGATACCCCAACCGGTACTGAGAGGGGGGGGGGTTGAATCAGTATAGGCAAAAACTTGCTCAACAACTTATCTAGTTAACACAATACCAACTGGTTGTCACTATTACAGAACTTAACCATGGCAATACCAGTTACACAGTAAGACACCAGACACCATAAACTGATAAGTTTTAACACTTCAAATATGATCAATACTTGATATCGAATTCACCCACAAACATATGCATGTGGTATACTAGAAATACCATAACCTATTAGCTCTGCATGCATAATCTTTCAACCAAGTAATACGTAATCATCACATGAAAAATGCATAACACATAACACATAGATTTTTCACGTGGAAACCCAAATAGGAAAAACCACGATGGGGATGAATACCCACAAGCTTTTTTTAGAACTCTTTTGAAGCTCACCCTGTTAGGAGCCTAGTCTGGTTAAAGACTTTACAATAAGGTTCTACTAGGAACCGATCTTGTTAGAGATCACTCGTTAAGGGATGGCTATATACCCTGTTAAAGGTTGAAACCTTGTTAAAGGTTACCTCGCTAGAGGATTTGAAGAACTCAATGATCTTGAGTCACCTGGTTACAGGTTTTACAATAAGCCTGTTAAAGCTACCTGGTAAAGGGATTTTCCATTTGTTGAAATGATTAGAAGACAACAGGAAAAACTTCTGATCTGATAACAACACTACATGCCAAGGCAGATCCTTTTCATTTCCTCTACTCTGCAATCACACTCTTACTGGTCTGGCAAGTATCTCATCACTTGGATACACACACAATCATTTGCCTACAACTTTACGATAACAAACATCATCAACCTTATAGACAACAGATAGGTCAGTAGCATAAACCCTAAACCCTAAGTATCTTAGGTTTACAACACAGGCGATCCAATCCTGACCGTCCAAGCATATTGTATAGAGTATTACAATTTCAAACAGATCACAAGACAATCTGCATCGTTCATTCTTCACCGTTCATGGGAATCAGTAACCCATCATGCTCTCTTCTCATACCACTAAGAAGAATGATCATTCCCGAGGTAGACTTCAAACATAGTCGATCTTCTCATATCTCAATCCTTCACGCGCACAAGGGTGACGTGGTACCTCGATCTCATTCACATCTCTTAGCTAAGTCATTGTAGAGTATCACTGGTTGCATCACACAAGCTGGATTATCAAATCGATAACCATAGAGCTAAGACTACCAACCGGTAGTCACACTTAGTGGAACCCTAACACCAGTTCACTATTTCTCTTCCTACCTCTTCATAACAGTTCACTTGAATTTTATTGACATCAATGACAACATACATTATCATCATATCAACATACTGGTTTATCATATGCCAATGGTATCCAACAATCTCCCCATATGCCAATAATATCCAACAATCTCCCCCTTTGGCATTGATGGCAATAGTCAGTGTAGTCATTGCAACTGAAAACCTCATAGGCCAGTGTATCTGCATAATTAGATATCGTCTCACCATAAATTAAATATCTTCTCCCCCATACATCAGATATCTTCTCCCCCTTTGACAACAATGCCAAAGTGGAGGCACAAGCTTCCAAAATCTACTATGCTGCTCCCCCTAAGGAGTAGCATCCTTCTACACATCAATCCTGAAGAATTTGTCACTGTAGTACTTGACTAATGTAGAGCACACAACTTTAATTGATTTCATGAAGGGGCCGAACCTCTAATTCACCTCTCAAATAGGTAAATGTATTCTTCAATAAGAGCTTAGTGAATATATCTGCTAGTTGCTCCTTACTAGTGATGAATACTAAGAGGGGGGGTTGAATTGGTATGCCAAAAATTACTGTACTTAAACACTTTACTAGACTACCATTAAACAGGTAAAATAGTTTAGCAGACAAACTGGTTAGCACACATGCAAACTAAATAGCAAATAATGCATTCACCCACAGAAGCACAAACACCATAACACGAGAGATTTTGGCGTGGAAACCCAAATGGGAAAAACCACAGTGAGATGGAACTCACAAGTAATTATCTACAAAATAGGAACCAGACTAGTTAAGGTCAGACTGGTTAAGGTCATACAATGTTCTTTACCAGAACAGATCTTGTTAGGAATCTCAATCTCTATTAGGAAATAAGTCTGATTAAAGACTACCTTGCTAGAGGATTTTAGATCCACAGATGTGAACCACCTTGTTAGAGGATTTACAAAAGGCTTTTGGGCCTACCTGGTTAAGGGCTTCAAACTTGTCGAAGATGTGAGTAATCAACAAGTGAGTGATCTAGCAAATAGCACATATTGCTTGGTTAGATCCTTGATAGCTCGTTCCTAATGCATTCCAGCATTACTTCAATCTTCAACACATTCACACTCTCTCTAACTCATCAACCACCTTAAACTCTAGCAACTACTTAAAACCCTAGACATGATGTCCTTATTAAGGAATCTGATTTCATGTCGATCCAATAGGATTACAATACAATTTCCTAGGTTCAATGCATCTAGACATATTCTGTAACACGACACAAAAAGCACCGTTAAAGTGTTGACACCGCCAAACAATCGATGGATGGTAACTCATCACAAAATGCCGGTTGGTAACTCATCACAGAGTATTACCGGTTCATACAAAATACCAGTTGCTGGTTTGACAAAAATGAAGACTGGGAAATATGTGTTCTGCGGCTTTGATCCTTCATACCGCTCGAGATCCTCGAACCGCTTGGGGTCAACATATCGCTTTAGACCAGTGAACACATTTTGCAAAACACCGATAGTCTAAAGACTATAATGCATCATACCGGTTGGGAACAATTGCCGGTTGAGCATAAACTCATACATATAAAAGTGATCTCAAAACAAGTGCGTGTCCATCAATGACAATCACAACATTAATCATCAAAAATGCCAACAACTGGAAACATGTTGTAGTACAACCTCCTTATTCTGAACTTTCTCTCTCAAGAAGTGATATTTAAGCTTAATATGCTTAGTTCTAGCATGCAATACCAGATTCTTTGAAATATTTATTGCACTTGTGTTATCACAAAATATATTCACCAGTTTAGATACAGGTACTTTGAAACCTTCCAATACATGCTTCATCCAAATTGCTTGAGTGCAGTTCATAAATGCTACCACACATTCCACTTCAGCTGTAGATTGGGAAATACAACTCCGCTTCTTACTTGCCCATGATACTAATCTTCCACTGAGAAAGAACGCTCCACCGGTTGTGCTTTTTCAGTTGTCCACATTACCTGCCCAATCAACATCAGTATATACCTTGAGATTATAGTCACCATTATATGGCTACCGCAATCCATAATCAACTGTTCCTTTCAGATATCTAAGAATCCTTTTCACCACTACCAAGTGGGATTCTCTTGGACAATTCTAAAAATGAGCTACTATGCCCACTGCATGAGCAATATTTGGTCTAATGTGCACCACATAGTGCAGTTTACCGATCATTGACAGGTACTCCTTTTCATTCACTAGTGTTGAATCATCTTCCTTGGCTAGTTTACAGCTAGTCACCATCAGTGTACCAACCGGTTTTCTTTCCTCCATGCTGAAAGTCTTCAATGCCTCTTTGACATACTTGAACTGGGAAATAAAGATACCCTCTTTCATTTGCTGAATTTGTAAACCAATGAAGAACTTTATTTCTCCTATCAAAGACATCTCAAACTCTTTCTTCATTTCATCTACAAACGCATGACTCATTTTAGCATCTCCTCCAAGGATTATGTCATCCACAAACACTTCACATATCAAAATCTGATCACCTTCTGATTTTAAGTAGATGTTGCTATCTTCACTTGTTTTCTGAAATCCAATCTTCACAAGATGAGAGTGTAGTCTTTCATACCATGCCCTAGGTACTTGTTTCAATCCATATGAGGCTTTGTGTAACCTGCACACCATGTCACTATCTTTTGATAAGGCAAACCCTTCTAGTTTCTCTATATACACTTCCTCTTCTAGGATTCCATTCAGAAAAGAAGACTTCACATGCATTTGATAAACCTTAAATCCCTTAAATGCTGCAAATGCAAGTAGCATTCGAACACCTTCTAATCTAGCCACAGGAGCAAAGATTTCTCCATAGTCTTCTCCCTCCTCCTGAGCGTATCCCTTGCATACAAGCCTAGCCTTGTTCCTTATAACTATTCCTTCTTCATTCAGCTTATTCCTGAAGACCCATTTGGTACCAATGACATTTTTATGTTCTAGTTTGGGCACCAAAGACCATGTTGCATTCTTTTCTATCTTATCTAGCTCCTCTTCCATTGCTTTAATCTAGTCTTCATCTGTAAGAGCTTCTCTGGAAGTCTTGGGTTCAAATTCAAAAATCATGCAAGGGTTCTCCTTCACTTTTCTTCTTGTGAGTATCCCTGCATCTTTATCTCCTATGATTTGCTTCGGATCATAATGCATCTTCACATATCTAGGAATGATTCTAGCCTGATCTGCTAGCATATTGCATAGAGTATTACAATTTCAAACAGATCATAAGACAATCTGCATCGTTCATTCTTCACCACTCATGGGAATCAGTAACCCATCACACTCTCTTTTGATACCACTAAGAAGAATGATCATTCCTGAGGTAGACTTCAAACGCAGTTGATCTTCTCATATCTCAATCCTTCACGCGCACAAGGCTGACGTGGCACCTCAATCTCATTCACATCTCTTAGCTAACTCATCACATAGTATCATTGGTTGCATCACACAAGCTGGATCACCAAACCGATAACCGTAGAGCTGAGACTACCAACCGATAGTCACACTTAGTGGAACCCTGACACTGGTTCATTGTTTCTCTTCCTACCTCTTCATATCGGTTCACTTGAACTTTATTGACATCAATGACAACATACATTTTCATCATATCAACATATTGGTTCATCGTATGCCAATGATATCCAACAATCTCCCCATATGCCAATAATATCCAACATAAACCAATTCTTGCAAAATGCTGAAATGTTTGCCTCCTCTTTCTTTGAAGGTTCTGAGAACGAATGTAATGAATTTTTTCCAAATATAGGGGAAAGCCTTAAAAAAGGAAGTTTTTCAATTGAAGGGAAATTGAATTCCAAAAGGCCTTATATCCTTAGAATGCCTCTTTGATCGCAATGACATGTATGTTAAAGAAGATGTTTCTCAAACCGCTAACACATCGGGAGAATATGAAAAGATTAATTTAGGTGATGAAAACAAACCAAAGATGTTTAATTTAGGCAGGTATTGCAATCCTAAGGAAAGACATTTATTTGTTAAACTGCTATAAAAGTATTTAGATGTTTTTGCCTAGTCTTGTGAGGATTTGAAAGACTTCTGAAATGGCCAGTTTCAACATCATATTCCCCTTAAGCTTGGAGTAGCTCCTTTTAGACAAAAAATAAGAAATTACAATCCCAAGGTTGCAGATGCTATTTTTAAAGAAATAGATAAGATGCTTCAGGCGGGGATTAGTTATCCTATTCATCATTCTACATGGGTGGCCAATATCATTCCGGTTCACAAGAAGAATGGAGAAGTAAGGATCTATGTGGATTTTCAAAACTTGAATCGAGCTAGTTTAAAAGATAATTATCCATTGCTAGCAATGGATCATACGCTCCAAACTATTGCCGGATCAAAGATGATGTCGATGCTTGATGGATTTTTTGGTTATAACCAGATAAGTGTAGCAAAAGAAGATCAACATAAAACGACCTTCACAACCCCTTGGGGAACTTTCACCTGGAATCAAATTCCTTTTAGCCTGATAAATGCGGGAGCAATGTTTCAAGGGGCAATGAACCTCTCATTCGATCACCTCATTGGTAAGACTATAGTTATCTATCTTGATGATTTGACAGTTTTTTCTAAAATAAGGAAAAATCACTTAAGAGATTTGGAGACTATGTTGCAAAGATGCAGAGACCATGGTGTTTCTCTCAACCCGAAGAAGTCAGTTTTTTGTGTTATAGAGGGGAAGTTACTCGGACATATAGTTTCAAAAGATGGTATCAAGATAGACCTTGATCAGGTAAAAGCCATTCAATAGTTAAGTCAGCCATCAGATAAAAGTGGTGTCAAATTATTCTTTGGGAAAGTGAGTTTCCTCAGGAGGTTCGTGCTAGACTTTTTTGAAATTACTAAACACAATGTGGGGATGATGAGTGAGAAGCAGATTTTCAAGTGGAAGGAAGAAGCAAAAAAAGCCTTTGAAGAGGTAAAAGAAGCAATCGCTCATGCTCTGACATTAATAAATCTTGATTTTAAGAAAGATTTTATCATGTATTGTTATGCTTTCGAACACACAATGTCTGATATTCTTCTGCAAAAGAATGAACTAAATGAAGAAGTCCCTATTGCATTCATGAGTATTCCACTCTTGAAAAGAATGAACTGAATGAAGAAGTCCCTATTGCATTGATGAGTATTCTTCTCAAAAAGAATGAACTTAATTACTCATTGGTAGAAAAGAATGCCTTTGCAATTGTTAAAGCTGTGAAGCATTTTAGGTATTATGTTCTGCATTCCCATTCAATTGTCTTTGTACTAAATCCTACTATGAAAAGTATCTTGACTCAACAAGAGGTAGGAATGAATAATAGAGCGACTTGGGTTTCAAAGGTTCAGGAGTTTGATTTGGATATCTGACCAACCAAATTAGTTCAGGGGCAAGGATTTTGTCTTTTGATAGCTGAAAACAAAGAAGAGGAAGACAAAATCCCACTAACTTTATTTGTTAGCTTATAGGATGAATGGTTCATCGATGTGGCTTATTACTTGACTTATGGAGAATGCCTTGAGTATTTAACTACAAAAGAAAAGAGAAATTTGAGATTGAAGGCGGCTAAATATATGATCGTTGATGATATCCTATATAAGAAAGGTTTGGATGGGTCGTTCTTAAGGTGTGTTGACAAAGAACAACAGGATAAATTTTTACAATTTTTTCATAATGAAGCATGCAGAGGAAACTATTCATCCACTGTAACAGCATTCAAAATCCTTAAGAGTTGTTACTACTAGCCAGGAATGTTTAAAGATGCCTATAAATGGGTTGCAGGTTGCGAGAAATGCAAATTATTCTTAGGAAGACCTCAGTTAGCTGCATTGCCATTAAGATCGGTAATCATAGATGAACCCTTCAAGCAATGGGGATTAGATTTTGTAGGTCCATTTAATCTTTTGTCAAGTGTTGGCCATACCCATATCCTCAAAGCTACAAATTATTTTACGAAGTGGGTAGAAGCAGTCCTTGTCAGGAAGACTACTTCAAAAATTGTTTGTACCTTCTTGAAAGAAAATATCATGACTAGATTTGGTGTACCCCAGAAAAATGTGACTGATAATGCCCCAAATTTCTCTTCCAAATAACTCAACTTGTTTTGTTATGATCATGGCATTTACTTATCTCATTCTTGATGGTATATGGAGTTGAAGCTCAGTTGTCCTTACCTCTGGAATTATCATCCACTAGGTTGCAAAAAGTAATAGCACATGAGTTCTTTCAAAGTGCCCTGGAAAAGAGAATTATGTACCTTAGAAAAATTGAAGAGGAGAGATAGGAATTGGTAGATCACATCACTGTTCATCAGGAAAGGGTTAAGAAAAATTTTGATCACAAAGCTAGACCACGACAGTTCATGCTAAGAGATCAAGTTTTACTCTGGGACAAACGCAGAGAACCGAAAGGAGCTCATAAGAAATTTGATTCTCTGTGGAAAGGATCATTCACTATCAAGCAAGTATTGGGTCCTAACTCATTCAAACTTGAATATCATAATGGAGTTTCACTACCCATGTCTTATAATGGGCAGGATTTAAAGTTGTATCAATTGTAAGCAGATATTTTTCTACTCTGTACATAAGTTTTTGCTCTGTTGTTTATTTTTCTTGTTGTGTTTGGACCTTTGTCCTTTCCCACTTGCATGTGAAACCAGAGACTCTAAGTTCCTTTCTTGGTCCTTTTCAATCCCGGTCCCCAGTCAGAGCGGATGTTACCCCATTATTTGTTTTGAACAAAATAATGCGTATTTAATTTTGTTTCCCTCATTCGGTTTGATCCATCTTTAATCATGCACCTTTTCTTCCTTTATGTTTCACCTTTTCTACCCCATTGAACCTATCAGTTGAACCTGCGAGTCAGTTCAAGGTTGAAGGTTCAATCGGTCCCCTTGCACAGGTTATGGCTTTGTAATGTTGTTAAGCGAGCGAGTGTGAATATGTTAAGTTGGTCTTGAACTTGAACTTTGAACCATTTCTAAGTTGGTTCAAGGTTCAAGGCTCAAAGTCTTCCTTTACATTTGTTAAGGGTCTTCCCTCATTCCCGGTGTTGTGTTGAGCCGCAAGTTAAGAGTTATTTGTTTTTCTTTGGATTGAACTTGAAGCATTGAACTCCTTGCGAGTTGGTTCTAAGTTCAAAGGTTCATTCCAAGTTTGGCCCCAAGGACATTAATAACACTAAAGGTGGTGCGACAAAAGGAATATTCTCCACATCTTATAATTTTAAATTTTAAATTTGGAAAGAAATCATGAAAACGTAAACCGTTTGTGCGGAGTTGATGTGCAATTAAGAAAGTTGTTAGGTTCCTATAAAATTATTGGTTATCTCACACGTTCGAATGAATCATTATGAGGCATGTGTAGATGTTACTCAGTTGTTTTATGTTTCTTAACATGTGAATTCTCAAAATGGTGAAAGTAGTAGTTGTTATTGTTGAAGGAGCGAAAGATGCTGAAGGTAATTTCAACTCCATACTTCCGAGGGTTTCATAGATTTCATGGTGGTAATAGGTGAGTTGTGCTAATTTCCCTCTACTGTGTTACTAGCTCAGAAGGTCAGTCAGTGTAGGAAACTTCTTTTATTTTGGAATAAAATTTTGTCCTATTTAGGAACTATTTGATAAATGTAAAAGCAGCCATCATGAGGCCGACTCTTCCAAAACTTGGTCGCACATCATGCCTAGTTAGTATACTTCCAGAGCTGAGTGACACCTCTTTGGCCCAAGCTGACTTGGGAGATTTCTTAGAAAGAGCTAAGAACCCTAGGGCAGATTCAATGATGGAGAGAATAGTTAAAAGTGGCATGATTGAAGCTATTGCTTTCCCAACTGCCGCTCCTTGTCCAGATCTAGTAATAGCATGTATGAATAGATATGATGCTGATAGAAGGTGCATTACAACCAGTAGTGGCAAACTGTTAGTGGAAATTAACGGAGAGACGATGATGGATGCAATGGGAATCCTTCATAAGGAGCCATATGAAGACTGGTCAATTGGAACCTCATATGCCTTTTTCTGTGAGAAGAAAAGCACACATAGAAGCGTCATTGCAAGGAATTGGCTTCTGAAGGTTCACAAAGGGGGGTCCCAGTTACCTAAGCCTCTTACCAGAGAGCATTTCATCACAAAGGTGTGAGATATTGTCATATTGTTAAATAGACTTAAAGGGAACTCACATTCCTTCTATTGGGAGGATCGGATGTACTTCTATATTTAGGTGTTGTTAGTTGGTGAGAAATATCTTGATTGGGTGCAGGTTAGTAGTAAAAGGCTCCATGAGGGTTTGAGCAACTTTGTTGGAATGTCCAACTTTTACATGTCCTCATATTTATTGTATATTTTGGTCTGTATCAGAGAATGAAAAGGATTGCATAATGAGCCTTGGGTAGACGACATGAAGGTTTATGATTATTACCCTTACCTACAACAACAAAAACATGCAGAACATTTCACTGGATGGAAGGATCTTTTTGTAGGAAGGCTTGCCTTTGAGTTGCAGGGAGATATCAATAAAAGAATGTCAACTAAGGCCATGGAGCTAATTAGCATATATGGAAGCTATTTCATTCAGTTTCTCAGATTTACTTATATCTGAGTGGGGGGTTTTGAAGGTGAAACTTTTAAATTGCCTAGATATGCTTTTGACAGTTAAGTGCTTATTGAAGTAAGTAGACAGTTAGCTCATATTGACAAAAAGTTAGGAATGAAGGATAAATCCGAAGTTGTCTTTCCGATTGAACTTGGTTGCTACAGTTGTAAATCTGTATCTAATGCCTTGAACCTAGAATTAGAGTTCAAGAAAATGAATTTGCAGCCCTACATTGCTAGGCAAAAGTTTGATAGCAGGGGATATGCTGTAGAAAATCTGAATGTTGATGACCATTTCTTCCATGAACCTCAGTTAGAAAATTACTGGGAAAACTGTTGTGATGAGGAGATTATGGTCAAGATTCACTTTACAATAGGTTATTACCATGAAGCTACCCATTAATGTGTCTAGAGTACAAGAAGAGGAAGGGGAAGATGTTATTGATCCTAAATTTAATAAAAGGGTTAGAGGACAACCTATTCCCAAAATTGACTGGGATAGAAGAGAAGAGGAAAACATTCTAGCCAAGTCCTTCAATGTCATAAGAAGAGTAGAGAAATGGCTAAGGGACCAATAATTTAGAAAGGAGTCAATCATCACTCATGAATTAATAGTTGGTCCAGTTGCTACAACTCAGATTCCTACTTCCTCCTATAACAAAATTGTTGATGTTGGAGGTGACACAAGGCCTATTATTGGAGAAGTTTAATCTAGAAGATCAAAGAGGTACCCACTGAGTTCTTCAGCAGCTCGAGTTACTCGCTCAAGGAGAAAAAAGAAGAATAGAGAATGAGTGGCGAGTCAAATTGTTGTAGACTTGGATCCAGGCGAATAAACCCAAGTGATCATGGATCAACAAGAGTTAAACAACCCTTCAATGCAGGATACAGATGTAGGCAAAGAACCTAAAGAAGAGCCAAATCCAATAAGCACTATGACTATTGTCAACCCACCTAATGCTTAGACACCTCTGCCACCTAAAGAAACTTCTAGTACTTCTCGATGGCTCAGAGCTCCGATTGGAAAGAAACGCAACATCGTCCTTATTATAATTCCCATGGAGGATATGGTAAGCAAGTGCCTTGGGAAAATATCTAAACCCAAGAATCTCAAAACACATACAATGATGGAAGTTGATGATGAAATAATTCATTGGGTAGCGGAAGTAGCTAAGCCCATCTCAGCTAGAGATCCAGAAAAATCCACCGAGGATGATTTTATTATGGAGAAGATTGACCTTGGAGTTGCTTCAAGGGCTATAGATGCCAAACATTTAGAATCTTATACAAAGAGGATGATATCCAGGACTTGGAAATATGAGAAGGACAAACAGGAGCTGAAACAAGTTGTCACCCAGATGGCAGAGTATATCAATGCCATACATCACCCGAGTCCTCAATCCCTGACACAAATGACATTGTCCTTTGATACCAAATCACCAGTGAATCAAAAATTATTAGATCAAGTCTAGAGAAGCCACATGATAGCTAAAGTATTTGATGAGTGGCTTGATTCTATAGTGTAGCAGGGTAGATACTACATTGCTAGCCTGGTCAAGGTATATGACAATGCCATAACTATGAGCAAACAGTTAGAACTAGAAGCTATTGCATGGGAAAAAGAAAGAACCAAATGGGTAGCCATCTTGGCACAAATGAATGATGTGTAAAAATTTGGCGTTATGAAATTTCTAATTGAGAAGCCAATAGAAAACTTGGATGACAACGTGCTATATGTGTCAAAGAATAATGTTGAATGGAGAAATTCTATCACTAAGCAAGGCCATGAAGAATCTGCCAAATTACTAAAAGGATTAAATGAACTGATTGATATGATGCAGAAGGATATAAATGCATCGATATACAACTCTTGAAGGAGGATGGATAAACAATTGAACCTGTGAGAGATATGGCCAAAATCTTCAAAGAAAGAGTGCAGCTTGTTAAAGAGACAAAGTATCTAACCACAAATGACTTTTCTAAAGTGGCAAGGATATAATTAATGCTTACAATCTGCTTTGATCACTTGGAAGAGCATAAAGAAAAAGTTATGCAAGTGAACATTGACAAAGAAGTTTGGAAGCAACGCATTCTACACATTGGACTCCCGCACTATCAGGTTATCTTGAATTTCTCAACTGCACATCTGGAATGGAAAAATGTGCACGGTACTGTGGAAAAACAAGACAAGTCAGCAGCTTCCTCTTCCATGATGGAGTCTTGATCAGCTTATGGATGAGATGTCATCCTATTTACAACCTTTGTTCTTTTAAAGTCTTATTCAATTCAAAACAAACAATTTCTTTTAACTCTGGGGTAGGGTTTAAAAGTTTAGGGTTATTTTTTAAACAAACTTTTGGCCTGGGGGCTATAAATGTAATTAAGAAAGCTTTGTTTAAGGTCTGAAAAACTTTGATTTGGAAAAAAGACTTAACTTTCTTTGAATTTCAGTATAGACATTTCTGGTATATGAACAAAATGATATTTTGATACAATCTTTAGATCTGTGTTTTTGAAAGATAGAGCAATCTCTTTTGGGATGTATGCTTATGTGCATAATATTTTATTTCATCACCAGTTCTTTCTAAGTCTTTAAATTCATTGGTGTTTAAAAAAACAAAAAGTGCTACATTGTTGTTTAAATGATTCTTATCCCCCTTGTCCTGTGAGGCATGAGCGAGTATCGATCAACATTTATGATACATTGAGTATTCTTGGTGGAATAAGTTTTTTTTAATATTAAATGGATATGTGCAGGAGTAAAGTCTGTAATATTTACATTTATTGATAATCATCTTGTAGCATTCTTTTATGTTGACAAATGAATGTGAAAGCCTTTCTCGCTTTTTGGTGAAAAGTGTGTTTCTTTCTGAGATATTTGCATAAAAATTCATTGAATATCTTACGAGGAGCTGCACTCTTATGCAAAGGATAAACCAAAACTCGGTTCACCCAACTGTTGATTCATTTGATTTTTCATGAAGGGTATGCATGAGTCATCATTTTAAAATATATAAATATTAAAGGAAAGGCAAATCTGTTAACCAACATGACCGATCATTTTGATTTAGGGTATTTTTTTTTAACAGTAAAAGTGTCTTGTGGCCCTTTGTCATTTTCATAGACTCTTGGTTGTGAGTGGGTGATAGGCCAAATGACCAAACAAACTTAAAAAATTACTGTTAGTATGTATGATCGATATGTGTGTGTGTGTGTATGCCTATTTAAACTTAATCATCCTTAATACACATTTTCAGTTCAAAACTTAAATTTTATGAATTTGCATTTCTGCTAATTATAAAAAAATGATACAGAGTAACAAGTTGCATTCATAATTCATCACTTGGTGACCAAGGAGGCAGGGCCCATTCTGCGGTTGCCTGGTATTTGTGTGTGAGTTGTGTTTAAGTTTCATGTTCAGATTTGATTTGTGTGCAAGTTGTTCTAGTTTCAATTTCATTCATTTGATTTGATTTGATTCAAGAGAAATTTGTTGAATACAATTACTTTCAAATACATAATTCTTTATACTCTAATAGATTTTGTGATTGTGTTATGGTCATTTCAGATTACTTTCAACATTTATCATAGTTGATTAGCTCACATGGAATTGAGTATAGTTTCTATAATTAAAACTGCAACCTTTATCAATCTATGATAGTTTCTGTCACAGTTATTGGCGCATAGTTTGACAAGAAGTAAAATCTTTAATCTAGACTTCTAATTTAGAGAGTGTGAAGTGTGAGTTAGTTTAATTAGAATTTTGGCTAATTGTTGATGTATAATTCAGTTTCTTACGTTAGATAGTTGCATCTAATTCTTCCTTAAGTCACTATCTTCATCCCTTTGGAAAACAACCACAATATCTTTCATTAGTCTATGACCTCAGATTGACACAACTAGGTACAACTGAGAACATCTATACAAGCCCAATTTGAGTCAAAACAAGACTTAATCTAGTCATAGTTTTACCCATCATTTTGGCACCGTTGTTGGGGAAAGGTATTAACGACATGAAATCATAGTAAGTTAGGACCAATGTGCCAAACCAAAAGTCTGGTCATGTGTCAACCTTGCCTAGGTGATTAAATTTGGTTTGTGTTTTTATAGATCATATAGGTGCATGAATCACAATAGAGATAGTAAAGGTAGATTCATAAGAAAATATACAACAAGTAGTTCTCTACAGGAAAAACCAAAATCAAGAAAAAATCCATTCATCGAACAAGTAGCAGTTGAGCATGATTTAGAAAAGTGTGCTATAAAACCATCTATTGTTTCTCCACCCAAAATATCACAAACAAATCTAGAGTTTCCTCAAGATCCATTCATTACTCTAGAATTTGATGATTCTTTTGAAATACATAGTGGGAAGCCCGTTGAAAAGCCATTCATAGTCATTTACACTCCTTGGGAATTTGAAGAAAATATGGGTGACAACAATAACAACAACAACAACAAAAACAACAATGGGGGATACTTGCAAAGAATAATCCTGTAACTTTTAAGCTCCATATTCTTGACCCCACTGAAGATGCTCCTATGACAAACATCCCTCACTCTACTTTGTCGACATTTAAAGGATTGACTATGAAAGATCTTGATGTGTTTTTACTTGAATTTGAAGTTTTGTGTAATAGTTGTGATTATCAGAATGATGCATATAAACTCAAATTGTTTCTAGCTACCTTGAAAGATGCAACACTTATGTGGTTTATGAGTCTTGGATCGCAATTAGTCCGCACATAGGATAATATGAAGGAAAAAATTCTTGCAAAATATTAGGAGTATTGCAAGACTAACTAAGTATGAGATGAGATATTCTGTATGACGCAGTGTCAGGAGGAAACAATGAAGGACTATTTAGAGAGGTTCTTATTCAATCTTCAATGAGCCCAACAAAATTGTTTGACTAACGAGCTACTATTAAAATGTTGTTTCTTATGGGAATTCAAGATGATTGCATGGAAATATTGAAACTTATGGTTGGGGGAGATATTTATAAAGAATGTTTTGACAATATTTGTGACGAATGCAAGAGTTATTCAAGGTCTACGAGCGGTCTATCCAACGATATACAAGAAGGAATAATTTGGCAAGAGGAGGTATGTCAAGTATTACTAAATGGGAACTTGGTACATTACTTGAAGACTTGAAAACTGATTTGTTAAGTCATATGGGTAAACAGTTAGATACACTCTTTACTCGAAAAAAACAAGATGTTTAAAAATCTTTAGTAATCTTTTGTCCAACTTGTAGGAAGAAGCATGGTAGTGAATAATTCCCCTTTAACTGAACCAAAATATCACCCTTAGAGGAATCTAGTAGGAATTCCATCTTAAGGCCCCTTATTGTAGATATGACAAAAGTTGAGTGTAGTGAAGAACCTATTTACTTTATGGCACCCAGACGTCCTTGGCCACCTAAACCCATGCAGCCTAGAATGTCTAATAATTATCCTCCAGCTGGACCAAGTCAACCTACCTCTTTTCCAAATCAGTCAGGAGGGTGTGATGGTTGGCAACAACCTATGCCTTACTATCAGCCATGGCCTAATCAACATATACCACAATCATGGCAACAATCTTGGTGGTCGCAACCATAATACCCATAGTACCCACAATAATTTCCACCTTATCCTCCACCTCCCATGATCAATCCATATCAGCAACAACAACTTCTTCCACCTCCATGGAACAATCAATTACCCTAGCTAGTACAACCACCAAAAAAAACTTTAATGTCAACACAACCCACACTGAATCCAAATAATAAAGCAACACAACCAATATACAATAATAAAGTTACAAGATACCCAACTTATCTAGATAATACATTGGAAGCTGAAGGTGTACAATGAAGGTTTGAAAAGAATTTGCAGGGGCCAGCCATTATAGATATTGAAAAATCTCTAGAGGATAATACCGAAGAACCACCAAGGCCTCCATTTCTTGATAGATTCAATAAACAACCACCAAAGCCCATAGTTCCTTCAACTTCTTTTGATTTTATGAATGAATTACGAAATGTTAACATCAAAATCCCTCTTTTGTAAGAAATTCAATGTCCCAATATATAACAAAGTGATCAAAGAATTATGTGTACGAAAGAAAAAAAAGAAGCAAGATCCTAAAACCGTACAAGTCATTGGTCAACTTGTTGATTTAATATTGGGAAAGATATTTGTTCCTAAGTATGCAGATCCTAGTAGCCCAATGATTAAGGTAAGAATAGTTAATATTCTTATCCCCAACACTCTTGTGCATTTAGGGGCAGCTGTAAATATTATGACCAATGAAACCAAGGAAATATTAGCTCTACAAGGTTTAAGACCATGACCAATAGTTCTGAAAATGGTAGATCGCTCTTTGGTAAAACCAGAAGGTATGATAGAAGATATTATCATTTTTGTTGATTCTTGAGAATATCCTACAAATTTTATGATTTTACAGCCCAAAATTATTCTGGGGGGATACCCCTTAATTTTGGGATGACCTTGGCTAGCAGTGGCTAATTATTTTATTAATTATAGGTTTGGGAACATGGTGAGATCTAATGGGGAGAAAACAAAGCAATTAATGTTGTACCTGCTAGCTCAACCTTTGTTGGAGACCAAGGATCCAATATGGGTTGATAGTGATTTAGATTAATCATTGCCAATCTTGACAATTGAACAAACACTTTATATAAGGGAATATTTTAAAGACGATATCCTTATTAATTTTCTTTAAAATAGATATGCATCTAATGAAATTTTGGAAAGAATGGTTCATTCTTCAATCTATAAGTGATAATTGTCCCTTTGGTACTTTTCTAGTGGTAGGTAGCTCACAATCTGTGTAACACTTTATTATGTTGCATCAATTGCTACCTCATGATTGTGTGTACGGTCCATTTTTGTCCTTTAGTGATACACCATCTACTTCACAAATTTTAGCTCTAAATTCACCAACACAATCAGAAGCCAAGAAAATTTTTCCTAGTCACACACTTAATATTAATCCATATTTTAGCACTGAATAAATCCAAGATCTCATTGCCATGCTTAGAACTTACAAAGATGCATTTGCATGGGAATACCAAGATATGCATGGCATTCACCCTGATACCTGCACACACAACATCTACATTGAAGATGGTAGTCATCTAGTTAGGCAACCACAAAGAAGGCTTAATCCTATTTTGTGTGAAATAGTTAAAGAGGAGTTGCAAAAATTGTTAAATATAGGATTCATATATCCAATTTTAGATAGTCAACGGGTCTCTCCTCTTGATGTGGTTCCAAAGAAAAATGGTAAGTGGATAATTTGTGTAGATTATAGAAAATTTAATAAGCTACTAAAAAGGACCATTTTTCGTTACCATTTATTGATTGTGTTTGATACTCTTGTAGGTAAACAACTCTTTTTTTTTGGATGGCTTCAGTGGCTACAATTAGATCCACATAGCACTGGAAGATCGGGAAAACACCACTTTTACTTATCCTTGAGGTACTTTTGCCTATAATGCATTACCTTTTGGGTTATGTAAGGGCTTTCCTAGCTTTCAAAGGGAACTTTTGAGTATTTTTGTGGATCTCATACACAATTGTGTTGAGGCATGGATTATTTCACTATATATGGTAATACTTATAATGAGGCTAAGGCAAATTTAGAGAAGGTTCTTAAGAGATGTATTGATAGTAACCTCTCTTTGATTCATGAAAAGTGCCACATCCTTATGACTAAGGGGATTGTACTAGGACACTATATTTCTTCTAAGGGTATTGAGGTAGACCCCCAAAAGATACAAATCATTAAGGACTTTCCTACACCCACTATTCAAAAGGATATCCGAAGCTTTCTAGGTCATATAGAGTATTACCATAGGTTCATCCACAATTTTGGTAAGATTGCCTCACCGCTTTTTCCTCTACTGTCCAAAGATGTTACTTTCTCATGGACACCAAAATGTCAAGAAGATTTTCATACCATTAAGACCAAACTTGTAACTACACCTATGCTTAGAGGTCCAAATTGGGAATTACCTTTTCATATTCACATTGATGCTTCAAACTGTTCTATGGGAGCTATGCTTGGACAAAAAGAAGATAATATTTTTTACTCCATTTACTACATCAGAAATTTTTTTACTAGAGTAGAGGTAAACTACATGGTAAACTACATGTTATTCATTGTTATATCATTGGGTATAAAGTGCTTGTTCATATTGATTATTCTGCAATACAATTTTTGATGAATAAATCTATTGTAACTGGTAGAGTAATTAGGTGGTTGCTTTTGCTTCAAGAATTTGACATTACTATACTTGATAAGCCTGGTCGTGATAATGTTGTTGCAGATTTCTTGTCTAGATTACAACAACAAGATGAGTCGATACTAGTTGATGACACTTTTCTTGACGAGCATCTTTTTTCCATTTCAGCAGAAAGACCATGGTTTTCTGACATTGTAAACTATCTTGTCACATGTTGTTTTCATCCACACTTCTCTCCTAGGGAACATCAAAAGCTAGTTGGACTTAGTGGTTAGTATACATGGATTGATGAATTTCTCTTTCACGTGGGAATTAATAATGTCATGTGTCTATGTGTGCCTGAGGATGATGTCTTCAACATACTTCGGGCATGACATACTAAACCTTGTGGGGGACATTTTGTTGCCCAACACACTACTACCAAGATTTTTACTGTTGGATACTACTGGACTGGATTGTACCTTCTATGTTCATCATTGTGATAAATGTCAATGTATGGGTTATCCCAAACGCTTTGATGAAATGCCTCTACATCCTTAGTTGTCTATTGCACCCTTTGAGAAATGGGGCTTGGATTTTTTTGAACCACTTAATCCACCATCAAAGAACAAGGAATATATCCTTGTATGTATAGATTATGTAACTAAGTGGATTGAAGTTGTTTCCTTAAAACATGACAGGGATACAAATGTAGCCAATTTCCTTTATTCAAAATATTTACAAGATTTGGAGTTCCACGAGAGATAGTCATAGATCAAGAACCTCATATCTCATCTCTGCTTTGGTTCATGAATATGAAATTTGATATCAGATGTCCTTGCCATATCATTCTCAAGCCAATGATCAGGTAGAACTCACCAAGAGAGAAATTGAAAATATCTTTACTAAGACAATTACTCTTCATAAGCACGATTGGGCCACGTGGCTCCCTAAAGTTGTGTGGGCCTATTGTACAACATGGAAGACCACCATAGGTTTGACCCCTTATGAACTTGTATATGGTAAAAATACTATCCCCCCTATCAAATTTGAGGTGAAGACTCTTCACACTGCACTTCATTTAGGTATGAGTCTTTCTGATGCATAGAGAGAGCGTATTTCTTAACTGCATTCTTTGGATGAATTACAATAAGAGGCTCTGTTTCACACATAGATGGTTTAGAACTAACATGCTCTTTGGCATGATCACTTCATTCAACAAAGGTCATTTCAAGTAGGTGAATGGGCACTCTTGTAAGACTCCCATTTTCAAGATTTCAAAGGAAAGTTTCACACGCGATGGCTCAGGCCTTACAAAATTGAGAGGATATATGATAATGGTGTTGTACATCTCTGTACTATGGAGCAAGTATGTAGAAATGGTTTTTGGGTAGGGCACCAAACTACAATCCTTAGTAGGACATTGGAAGGATGTCACCAAATACATCATTCAGTACTATATCACTTGTGAAGGTAGGTTCTAGTATGTTTTTGCCCAGCATTTTAAATTAATGTTGCATTTGCAATAAGGTTTGTTGATCAATATTCCATATTTTTTATATCATGCCTTGCAAAGAATGTCTAAAACAGTGAGAAGTGGTAAACCCCATTGTCTATCCCACCATTGTTTGATAAAACTTTTGGTAGTACGAGAAATGAAATTATTGTCTCCTCCCAGTGATTGAGACTCATTTGTCCATTCTTAGGATGATGAGGATACTAGACCCTCTAAGGAAGAGGAATCTTCTACAGAGGGTTCCTCCAAAGATAATTCTTTGGATGAAGATGGGACTCATGAGAAGGAGTCTGTATCTGAAGAAAGTAAACAAGAAGGGTCATCTAAACAATCTAGTAAAAAGAAACACAAAGGAAGCCCTAGTAAATCCTTTGTACAAACCCCAAAACCTAGAAGAAGAATGACCCAAAGTACTACAAGGCAAGTTGCATCGGATTCCAACAAGACAAAACCTTCACCCTGAAGTAAGCAAGGCAATGAGAAAAATAAATCTTTGGAACCACCACTCACTAATCAATCTAGTGACACGAAAGGGAAACATAAATTGGATGCTTCAACTAAGCTAGATAACTTGGCCCAAGTAGCTGGTAGTGTGCTAGGTTATGAGGAAATTGAAGTTTTGTCTAAAGTAATTGAAAAATGAGACAATTTCAATTGGGAGTTTAGTAGGGGAAAATGCCAAAAGTTAAAAGAATAAGAATCCAAGCAACAAGCCAATGAGTCTCCAAAAGATTTACCTAGTACTAACCTAGAGAGTGTACCAATAGATAATCAACAACGACAAATAGAGGATGTTAGGGTCATGTCACCATTAGAGATGAATCAGGAGCAGGAAACAAAAAATATAATGCCCTAAGAGATAAATGCTTAGGATCCAGAGGGACCAATGGACAATGTTGATAATAATCCTCAAGTACAGATCATGATAGAAGACATTGCCCTTGAAAACAAAGGATATGATGAGTTATCTACTCCTAACCCACAGGAAAATGAGAAGGTAGATTAATTGATTGATAATGTGAATGAAATCTTGGAAACAACAATGAAGGAAAATTGAGAGCAGGGGGTGAATTGGCTTTCACTGGATTAAACAATTTAAGCACAGTATTAGATCTGATCGACTGTAATAAGAATGAAGATAAACACAATAAAAACAACACACATAACACCAAGATTTTTGACATGGAAAACACGATTAATGAAAAAACCACGATGGGAACCTACCCACAATAAGATGATGCTCTGCAGCAGTATGTGTAAATATTACAATGGGGAATGCACATGCA
Source organism: Cryptomeria japonica (assembly GCF_030272615.1). Lineage (NCBI taxonomy): Eukaryota > Viridiplantae > Streptophyta > Pinopsida > Cupressales > Cupressaceae > Cryptomeria > Cryptomeria japonica. The sequence goes on from NC_081412.1 coordinate 82,752,724, forward strand.
TTCAAGCACACTACCCAGAGCTCACTGCTCAAAATATAATGACACAAAAGGCTACAACCCTCAGAGAAGGTTCACTACCTTATGATAACATTCAAAGTACAATCCGGTTAAGATGAACTAAAATAATAGCATCTCCTAATGCCAAATGATAGTTTTAGTTAAGCTTATTTCTCTGCCCTACAACAATCTCTTCTCAATACACCACACCAAAAGATGAATTCACTTGTTCACAGTATACTACTCTTTGATAATGCAGACAACCACGACACATGAATTACATGAATATCACTTATTTATACAAATCATCAACCTTGACTACAAGGTCGGCTCAACCCTTAACACCTAATTACAAAATTACATCACACGATACATAAATAAACCGCCAGACTAGTACAATTCTATAGATAACATGACATGGACCCAAATAAAATCCTCAAGCTCACAATGCCACCAGAAGTCTCATCAAGATCAATCGCAACACGCTACAACATTGAAAATACCATATAACACAAATAATATCATCGGAACCAAAAGATCTTCAATAACGCGAACAATGATCAATGCGGACCACTAAAATAAATAGGAAATGATTAGGAAACACCAATAAGAACGTTAGAACCATCCATAATAGTTGCACCAACACCACTTATTCAAATCTTCATTGATCAACACACTAACACTCAAGAACACTCAATAGTAGTAACTCGGACTAGAAAGATAACTTGTAGAGCACCAAATCATGAACCATCTAAAATAAAGATACACATGAACATCTCAAACACTCCCAAATTTGCAACTCAAAATTAGATCACACTGGAGCATAACGGATCAAATACCATATTCTGACAACCACTGAATAGACAAACCAAACCTCAATCTGCATCAAAAGATATGATCAAGTAAACTTATGTATCACTGAAACCAATAAATAATGAAGTATCTTTGGTTGATTCAACATCCCAAATAGACAAACCAACCAAATCAACTCTCTGTAATCACCAAAGCACAGGAATATGTTGACATCAATGACAACAATATATCCTAGCAATAGTAATATCCAACAATCTTCCCCTTTGGCATTAATGGAAACATATGAATGTGAAAAACAATCAATGCAAAGGAATAAATCAACACCAACAGTCTCCAACAATATCTCCCCCTAAGATCATGCACACAAAGCTTTAAAGATAAGGCAATTTTTCACATTGCTTCTCTCCCCCTTTGACAATATGTCATGCCCAAACTTTTGGGCACAAACAGAATAATTTTTTTTTTAAAACTTAATCTAATAAAACTAAATTTGCTAAATAACGCATTAACCCGTCTTGTCTTAACTAAGTTTGGTTTCTTTTCAACTAAGAATAATTCAAACACTAGATCAAGTAAATGAGATGATCTAAGCTAAATGCGAAAAATTAATTCTCCAAATAATTGTTATTATCTCATCAAATAATAAATATAATAATTTCGTTTAGGCAAAAATATCTAAATAAATTTGCAAGAGATATTAATAATCTCAAATAGCCTTTTAATTGCCTAGGAACTAAATTAATTAGCCCTAGCTCTTAGTTTTATAAAATCTATTATTTATTTTAACAATAATTATTATTTCTCTAAAATTTGACTCTAGGGTCGATTAATCCCATAGTGCAATTGTGCTATAAAAATTTATTAAAGTTGGCCAATAAAATTTAACTTCTAAGGCTAACTATTTCCAAAGTGTTTATTATTATTCTCCCATAAAATTCAAACCCAAAAGGTTTCTAAAACTAACTTTTAAATAAAGCCCTTAAAAAAACTCTACTTAATAACAAAAGTAATTTCACTATTTGAATAAATAATCCAATTAAAATCTAAATTTATAAGTCATTTATATATATGTGTGACTACATATATAACTATGTGCTATTACTCCATGAAGTTTTATATATATATATATATATATATATATATATATATAAGATTGTAAAGAGTTGTTAAATAAGAAAATAGTCTTGTTCAAAGTCTATGGGATGCCCTATTCAAAATTTGAATAGGGTTTCCCCCTCTTTTTTTATATTAATAAAAAATAAAACCCTAGCTTCTCTTTTATTTTATTACACATCCCACACATTTTTTTTTTTTTATTATCTATGTGTGTTTTGCCCTAACCTGAAAGTTGGGTTAGGGCATGTGTGTGTGTTCTCTTTTTTTTTTTTTTTGTGCAGGTTGGTGGAGGAAGCGATAGCCATGGAATGACACAGAGGGTGGAGTTTTTGCAGGGGGCAACATTTTAAACCAAGGAGGATGGGGCCTACGGAAGCGGCGCCGAGACGCCACTGCGGGTCGCGGCCCGGAGTGACACCGAGGCATCCATGCGAGGCGCAGTCCACAGTGGCACTGCAGTGTCCCTGAGGGGCACGGCTCGCAGTGGCGGCCAAGGCCGCCCCTACGGGTCGTGTCCCGCAGCAGTGCCGCCGGAGCCTCTATGGGGCTCGACTCGCCGAGGGGCTCTGCGTGGAGCTCGACTCCACGAAACTCTTGGTGGGGGGTATGGTTTACAGTTTTTTTTTAAAAATTTATTTAAAAAAAAATAAATACAATCACATATTTATATATGTGTGTGTGTGTGTGTGTGTGTGTGTGTGTGTAGTTTTATGGGGTTAAAATGATTAAAAGATAAGTTTCCCAGGCTAAGTCTATTTTCGAATAAAATATGTAGACTCTCATAAACAATATATATATATATATATATATATATATATATATATATATATATATATATATATATATATATATATATATATATATATATATATATATATATATATATATATTGCACACACTTAAGCATTCTGTTTATTTTTAATCTTTTTATAACATGCATAAAATATTAAGTTTTTAGCAGCAAGATAATAGATGCAAAGTTCTTTTTGTTCTATTATGCTAATATTTAGGCTTTAAATTCTATACTAATTTTTTTATATACAAATCATGAACTAATTATTTCCATAGCACATTAAGCCTAGCATAGTGGGAAATACTATATTTTTTCGTTTAAAGCATTATGTATATTTCTTTCCTATTTAAAAAGAACACTAACAACAAGCTCTAATATATATATATTTTTGGGTCTAGGTGCTAACTTTAGAAGTAGACTATTACTTTCAGAATTATTTTCTGCAATAAATAAAAAGACATAATGAAATAAATTTTAACAGCAACTATATTAACCTAGAAAACATTTAAAAACCAATTTAGAGATAGACTTAATAAACCTATTTAACCATAATTTGTATTTGTTTTTAACTAAATAGATCTAGATGCAATTTTTACAAATCCCATAATTTCATTTTGCATGATGGAATAAAATGAACTTTTATTTTCCAATAATAAGAAAGCAACAAATATATTAACTCAACAACTATAGGAACTTAATACATAAATAACATTTTTTTTGCAAAAATAACTTTATAGAGAAAATACATATTTCTTTCAAGAGCATCTAGAAACAAAGTAGTCAATATTACAAAAGGGTGTGATACCCAACTAGTCTCTCATTCCATTAAATGAGGACTTGAAATAAAAATGAATGCACATCCTTTTGAAATAAATAAAATATATAACTTTTCTTTTTACATTGCTGCCATTAAAAATACAATATTCCCTTTCCCAACTTTTCTACAAGTCAAATAAAAACCAGCAACTACTAGCTTTTTTTTTTTTTTCTTTCTCCCAAGTAACCTGCAAATAAAACATAAGGCTTGACCATGGAGTGCTCACCTCCTAGCCTAGGCTTACTAGAAGCCACCCCCGAGCTTGGAGAACCAAGAACTAGATGGGTTACACACATACAACCACAACAAGCAAGGGATAAACACACAACAAATAATTTTCTCAACCAAGGCTACACTTCACCACCACTTGTGATGATTTTTCAAGGGTGGAAGTGGACTAAATACCATTGGGGAGACTGCAAGCATGGAACATCTCAAGCCACCTCATGGCAACCAAATACAACTCAAGTCCATCCCCACATCCTTATGCCCCACAAAGGCATATAAGACATTTCATCTCTCCTTATGACCCCCAAATGCATAAACAAGGCTATGCAACAAGGGTCACCAAAGAACACCCTTGAGATCACTCTCTTAAAGAGAGCCTCTCACCCAAGGCTGTCAAACTCCTTCCACCCCAAGACCATCCTACTCTACCAAGAGTAGAAGGTCTTGGATACTCCCAATACAAAAAAATGCATAAAAGAAATGAAGGAGAAAATCACATATACTTTCACAAAGTAAAATACAAATAAACAACTCTTTCATACAAGCATTCCTTCAAACATAAATATGTAACATAGCTAAGAAAGAGAGTAAGAACCAACCTTAATCTGCCCAAAGGTTTTGCTAGATCTAGTTGGGGATGAGCAACCCAAATCCACACAATCTTTTCACCAACACTTAGCCGAAATTCTATCCTACAACTATTCTTCAAATTGCATAATCTCCAACAATGGAGAGTGGGTGATTAACTCACTAAGCCCCTAATCCTTGCCTAAGAAGGCCTCTCACTCTTCCCAACCCCTGCTGACTCTGCGGAGGCCTTTGCCTTTGGTTCTGATGTGACTGCTATGGAGGAGGGGGTTTGGAGAACCCTGATGTGTGTCTGTTGTTACCCTTCCAATGAGATTTTTGAAATCCATAAGTCAGATGGGGTATAGGGTTTCGGTTCTGGGACCGATCTCTCGAGTCCTGAGGCCTGACCTGAATCTCCTCTGCTATCAAGGCCTTCTCCATGGCAACCTGAAGGCTCCCTGGAGCGGCCATCCTCACCGGTTTTGCTATGCCGGCATTCAGCCCTCTGATAAATCGGTTGACGAGAAGCTTCTCGTCTTTCAGGTAGTCCACGTATGGTAAGAGCTTGAAAAACTTGCTCTCATACTGGGTCACTAAAAAACCCTTCTGCTGGAGGTCATGGATCTCATCCACCCTACGCCGTCTGTAGTGCTTTGATAAGTACCTCTCCCTGAATCTCTCTGTGAAAATCTCCCATGTGAGGGTATCTGCCACTAAGCCACACTTATATTCCTCTTGTCTCCACCATGTGGAGGTCGTTCCTCTCAATAGGTGGACTACTACATGTGCCTTTAGATTGCTCTCGTAGGAGCACAATGTAAAGCACCTATCCAAGCTCAAAAGCCATGCCTCTGCTTCTACCCCGTCGGTAGATCCCCCAAAAGATGGCGACTGAGGGCGCATAACCTCTCTGATTAGATCCCCTGGATCCCGATGTGCCCTCTCATAATACACTGGTGCTACTACTAGAGGTGGTTCTGGTGTAATGCCCCTACCCTAGTCGGACTAGTAATACCCATTTGACCTTGGTTGACTTCCTAAGTGGCATTCTTGAATGGAAGGTTAACCGTGGTGCAATGTGTAGTTTAGATAATATAAATAATCATGCATACCTATTATTGTGCTTTTGCATCGATTTTTTTGTAAATGTAATTGTTTCCTAACCCTTGTGATAAATCTTGAGCCAACGCCTTCATTGAATATGTATATGTATATGTATGCTTGCATGATTCATGGGTGCAGGAGATTGCAGGTACGACACCGCCTAAGGTGAGGTTCATCTCCTTCGGGGTTCGTAGGTTTGAGTAAACCTCCTCCATCCTTAGAATTCGGATTTGGGGGTCATTAAATTTTCATCTTGCCTTAGCCATGGTCAGGTGAGCATCATGTGTGGATTCGTGGGGCTTTCCTTGCATTGGGTTGCATGTCATGTGATTTGGTGGACTACCTCGATTTGCATGCCTTGCGCAAGGTAAGTGGAGTTTGTTATCCTAAGTATTAAATTCAATTTAATGAGTAGACGTACACATTAGTGATATAGAAATTTGAATAGGTAGCTTCTTTTATATGATTAATCATTAATTTAAAGATATCGTTTTAATTATAATTGTAGCAAGCTTAAAGTAGTTAACTTGAATTAATGTGTTCATTTACGCATTATTAGTTGAGAAAATTAGGGTAAATAGATTTCTTTCATTAGATTAGTCATTTATTTAAAAAGGTCACTTTATTATGTGGTAGCGAGTTAATTTAATAGTTAATTTTAATAACAACAAATTTAATGAGTTATGCGTTTTAGAAAGGAAAGATTTAAAGTCATGTGGAAAATAGAAATAAATTAATTCACATTCGCATTTTGGAAGAGAAAAGGGTAAATTTTATTATTTAAATTTTTTACTTGTAAAGTTGATTTAGTATAAAAGATTGATTTTTTTTTGGAAATTTAAATTAATAAAAAAAAAAACGCTTTACCCTGGTCAATAGTTTCAAAATATAATGTAGGCCTAAATTAGAATCGAGAAATTAAAATTAAACAAGAAATAGAGACATTTTAATTTTAATTAAAAAAACAAATAAGATGTATTGAATAGTGGAAAGAATGATTTCCATTTTGGATTTTCTTTTATTTTAACAAAAAATAAATGCCTAAATTCGAAATTGAAAAATTAGGGCAAAAATAGGGTTTCTCATTTTTAACCTAGTTTTGAAATGTTTTTGGGGGTTCTTTTCTTTTGGGTCTTTTTTTGGAAAAAGAATGGTTTTATTTGGAGGAGGGATTGGAGGTTTTGAAAGGATGGAGTTTTAGAGCAGCAGATTTGGGAGCTCTTCTTCAAACATATTCTTCCCGGAATGCGTTTTAAGGTAGGAATCTGATCATCAGTTTGATTAAAATGTTTACAAAAAAAAAAGAGGGTTTTGTATTTTTCTTTCTTGCAACATTGGTTTTCAGATTTTCCATTGATGTTTGTGAGTAAGTTTCATTGTAGAGAATGGTTAAAGATTAGTTTTGTTGGATCTTGTGTGAGAAGAGAGCTTCCTTGTGCCAAATATTTGCTTAAAGAGAGGGTTATTCAACAATTTTCTACTATTATTTAGAAAACCCTTGACATTCTGGAAAAAAAAAGGGGAAAGAGAAATGTCTGTGATAGTTTTAAAAAATGGGGTTTGCTGGAAATTGTTTAAAGTCTGTGTTTTTTTTTTCAGACTGTGTGTTTTTTGGTGAGTTATTCTTTTTTTTAATATTTACATATACTATTTAAATATATATATATATATATATTCATTAAGTAAAATTTGGACTGCACATTTTGGCAGTTTTGGCTGAGTCTGTTAATGTTATTTTAACAGAAATTTTAAAACAAAAAACAAAAAAAACAAAAACAAAAAAACATTTTATTACCTCTACCCCCCATACGGCTGGGAGGGAATGGCTTCAATGGCAGCACTGCTACCAGTTGGTAGTAGCGCTACCATTGGTAGCGAACTACTACCAAATGGTAGTAGTGCTACCAGAGGTAGCGGCCTGCTACCAATGGTAGTAGGGGCTGCCAAGGGGTGGGGGGGCGTGGTTGTCCACGTGGGTACCTTCCCTCTTTTTTTTTGAAAATTAAAAAATAAAAAGTTTATTTTATTTAATTTTTAATTATTTCTTTTTTTTAATTATTTTATATAATTTTTTTTTAAAAGAAAAAAAAAGATATATGTATATGATATATAAAAATAAGGAAGAATTTAGATTAATAAGTGAATTTAAAATTAGTATAAGGGATTTAAATCCAGTCTTCTTGATATTATTTTAATTTTAAATTCAGTTTCTTATCTTATTTAATTTCAAATCAGTAAATAATATATTTGGATTTTAGAGAATCAACATTTAGTAAATCCATATTCTAATACAAGTTTTTAATTTCATATTGATTACATCATACTCGAGTTAATACTTATTATTATCATGGACTAAATAGTAATGGTGGATTAATACAAATTTTTAAATAAAAGTTAAATTATCAAATCCATAAACTTGATCGACATTAATGGTTAAAAAAAAAAGATATGGCAAACTTGCTCGACATTAATGGTAAGACTTGATATGCTAGTGTTTGGTCATAAGTCGGTCAAGCCTCTAGTTAGGGTACCGCCAAACAAGAGGATCTAGGTTTTTTTTTTTTTATGATTCAATTTGACCCGCTTCTAAAAGGGATCACTATGTAATGATCAATCGAAGTGGATGTTGAATAGTTTATGTGTTCGCCTAAAGGGCAGAGATGTAAAGGACATGTAAAATTTGTAATCTTAACTATATTAAATGCCAGAGGGGTCTTGCAGTTGAGCAAACTCGGAGATGTAGCCCCTTAGGGGTGAACTCCGAGATCATATCTGCATTATACGATGTTTTAGTTTCCTTTATTTCATGCTTTAAGTTATCATGTATGGTTGTTATCTTGTAAAGTGTACGATGGAAATTAACGAATTTAAATCTAAGTGCATAAAATTATTCATCTTGGCAAATGTAGTAATTAGGTTCATAGAGGATTGTAATTAAGATTATGGAAAGTATTTGTGATAATGTGAATTGAAAATTGTAATAGTGGAAAGAATCTTGCTAGATTACATCATTGGATTAACTTGTTGTTAAGCATGTAAATTGAACAAATGTGAATGGAAAACAAAGTTAGAATTAATGTTAAAATTTCTAAGTTGAAATCTTAAGGAAGAACGTCATATAGGTATTTACTTTTATCTTCTTAAATGAGTAACACCATGTTAATTATGTTTCACTATATCAGATGAGTTTGTATAGTTATTGCAAGTTTTAATCTCAACAAATAATCCTTACCAAGATTAACTTGGAAATTGGGTTAACTCAACTACTTATCCATAATTGTAACCTTAATAAAGGAATCTCTTATGATTGCTAAAATTGAACTAAAATGGGAAGTAATTGTATAGTTGTTTATATCCAAATCTTAGTAAATGTACCTTCTCATATTAACTTCATTTAACCAAAAAGAGTGATATGCAATCAGATAAGGGTATTTTAATCCTAATGGAAGAATGTCACTATGAACTTATATTCTAATCTTGAAATGATGAATATCACATTACTAACTATATTTTAATTTAAAGGATGCTCTCATGTGACCTAATACATTTTCACCTAAATGAATTGAGTCCATCTAATGGCTCTATCGAAGCTTCAATGAATGAATTCTATGGCTACTCACATTTTATTCTTCATAAAAGAACTACAACTCATTAGTTGGCTATGCATGAAATCTAATGAAGGGATCACACTCTATTAATTGTAGTTTAATCCTTAATGAATGTATCTCACCTTATTAGCCATACTTTTAATATTAAAGGATGATATCAATTGTGAATGGATACCCTAAACCCAATGAATGAACTTCGTTTTATTAAACGCTTGAACTTATTGGGAGGCCTCCTAATGAAATTATGAATTAAAGTGCATTGAGTAAATAACCTCTCGATGGCCTCCTAACCACCCAAAGTAAATGAATGCTTCCTAAAATTCTAAGATGTCATATCATTGAACATATATATAATCATGTCTTATGCATTATCCCACAATTAGGATATCCAGATTTAATGGATCATTTGACGCAAGTTGAGTTAGGTGTAAGGTTATGTAATCGCATTGGGAAACCTCTTAGGATCATTTAGCCTTCTGCTGTGTTATCTAGTTAGAGATAACTCCAAATTATCTTAATGTTGTAACTTATCATTAACACTTTTAACTATTAATATAAAAAAATAAATTATTTACACTCTATTTGAGTGTTTTTAACTTAAACCCTTAGGGGTTTCCTGGCGGGGCATTACATCTGGTAGGTGAACCGACTCGGGCTAATGCCCAACTTGACTCTCTATGGGATTAGGAGGTGGACTCCTACTCCGCTCCCGTTCTACTGATCTATGGCTCCCTGAGTTCTAATTTTCAACATGATGATCCATTGCTGGAAGCCTGTCCTGGACTATCCCAATTAGGTTTTGTAGAGCCAACAAGATGTCTCGGTTCGGGTCAACCGGTCGTTCGGGAGGAGCCTCTGGGTTCCCTTCCGGAACCGATTCCTCCTTATCGACCTCTTCACGTGCCATGCGTTCATGCCTAGGGCCTCTACCACATTTGCGAGCTTGTCGAGTAGTTGGAAGCATCCTTAAGAGAAAATAAAATAAAATGAAATAAATAAATAATTTTTTGGAGGAAATTTTAATTTATTTAAAATTAACTATAATAAAAATAAATATAATTTAATTAATTAAAAAAAAATTAAAGCGAAACGAAATGGAGAAAGGTTCCTGGTGTTGAAAACCTTGCTTTGATACCAAAATGTCATGCCCAAACTTTTTGGCACAAACGGAATAATTTTTTTTTTAAAACTTAATCTAATAAAACCAAATTTGCTAAATAACGCATTAACCAGTCTTGTCTTAACTAAGTTTGGTTTCTTTTCAACTAAGAATAATTCAAACACTAGATCAAGTAAACAAGATGATCTAAGCTAAATGCGGAAAATTAATTCTCTTAAGAATTGTTATTATCTCATCAAATAATAAATATAATAATTTCGTTTAGGCAAAAATATCTAAATAAATTTGCAAGAGATATTAATAATCTTAAATAGCCTTTTAATTGCCTAGGAACTAAATTAATTAGCCCTAGCTCTTAGTTTTATAAAACCTATTATTTATTTTAACAATAATTATTATTTGCCTAAATTTTAACTCTAGGGTCGATTAATCCCATAGTGCAATTGTGCTATAAAACTTTATTAAAGTTGGCCAATAAAATCTAACTTCTAAGGCTAACTATTTCCAAAGTGTTTATTATTATTCTCCCATAAAATTCAAATCCAAAAGGGTTTTAAAACTAACTTTTAAATAAAGCCCTTAAAAAAGCTCTACTTAATAACAAAAGTAATTTCACTATTTGAATAAATAATCCAATTAAAATCTAAATTTATAAGTCATTTTTATATATATGTGACTACATATATAACTAAGTGCTATTACTCCATGAAGTTATATATATATATATATATATATATATATATATATAAAATATTGTAAAGAGTTGTTAAATAAGAAAATAGTCTTGTTCAAAGTCTATGGGGATACTCTATTCAAAATTTGAATAGGGTTTCCCCCTCTTTTTTTATATTAATAAAAAATAAAACCCTAACTTCTCTTTTATTTTATTACACATCCCACACATATTTTTTTTATATTATCTATGTGTGTTTTGCCCTAACTTGAAAGTTGGGTTAGGACATGTGTGTGTGTGTGTGTGTTCTTTTTTTTTTTTTTTTTTTGTGCAGGTTGGTGGAGGAAGCAGTGGCCATGGAATGACACAGAGGGTGGAGTTTCGTAGGGGGTGGCGTTTTAAACCAAGGAGGGTGGGACCTCCCCCAGCGGCACCGAGACATCACTGTAGGTCGCGGCCCATAGCGACATCGAGGCGTCCCTACGAGGCGCGTCTTGCAGTGGCGGCCAAGGCCACCCCTACGGGTCGCATCCCATAGCGGCGCCGCCAGCGCCTTTGTGGGGCTCGGCTCGCCGAGGGGCTCCGCGTGGAGCTCGACTCTGCGAGACCCTCGGTGGGGGGTATGGTTTACAGTTATTTTATTTTATTTTATTTTATTTAAAAAAGAAAAATATACAATCACACACACACACACACACACACACACACACACACATATAGTTTTCTGGGGTTAAAATGATTGAAAGATAAGTTTTCCAGGCTGAGTCTATTTTCAAATAAAATATGTAGACTCTCATAAACAAATATATATATATATAAAACTTGACAAAAACTTGACCACTCAAATAGTATTAAGAGAATCCATTTATAATATTTATAAAATCCAAATTATAAAAATCATATTAATAAGATCAATAACCATCATCTTTTTGCAACTAGAATAAGTCTAAATGTGATTATTTATTGGACCACAATTTGTACTTTCAAATTTTTGTACACAATGAATTCCCACCCAAACAAAAAAAAAAGTTAACTATATATATATATATATATATATGCACACACTTAAGCATTCTATTTATTTTTGATCTCTTTATAACATGCAGAAAATATTAAGTTTTTAGCAGCAAGTTAATAGATGCAAAGTTCTTTTTTTATATTATGTTAATATTTAGGTTTTAAATTCTGTCCTAATCTTTTTATATACAAATCATGAACTAATTATTTCCATAGCACATTAAGCCTAGCATAGTGGGAAATACTATTTTTTTTGTTTAAAGTATTTTGTATATTTCTTTCCTATTTAAAAAGAACACTAACAACAAGCTCTAATATTTTTATTTTTTTTGGTCTAGATGCTAACTTTAGAAGTAGACTATTACTTTCAGAATTATTTTCTGCAATAAATAAAAAAATAGAATGAAATAAATTTTAACAACAACTATATTAACCTAGAAAACATTTAAAAACCAATTTAGAGATAGACTTAATAAACCTATTTAACCATAATTTGTATTTGTTTTTAACTAAATAGATCTAGATGCAGCTTTTACAAATCCCATAATTTCATTTTGCATGATGGAATAAAATGAACTTTTATTTTCCAATAATAAGAAAGCAACAAATATATTAACTCAACAACTATAGGAACTTAATGCATAAATAACATTTTTTTTGCAAAAATAACTTTATAGGGAAAATACATATTTCTTTCAAGAGCATTTAGAATACAAAGTAGTCAATATTACAAAAGGGTGTGATACCCAACTAGTCTCTCATTCCATTAAATGAGGACTTGAAATAAAAATGAATGCATATCCTTTTGAAATAAATAAAATATATAACTTTTCTTTTTACATTGCTGCCATTAAAAATACAATATTTCCTTTTCCAACTTTTCTACAAGTCAAATAAAAACCAGCAACTCTTAGCTTTTTTTTTTTTCTTTCTCCCAAGTAACCTGCAAATAAAACATAAGGCTTGACCATGGAGTGCTCACCTCTCAGCCTAGGCTTACTAGAAGCCACCTCCGAGCTTGGAGAACCAAGCACTAGACGGGTTACACACATACAACCACAACAAGCAAGGGATAAACACACAACAAACAATTTTCCCAACCAAGGCTACACTTCACCACAACTTGTGATGATTTTCCAAGGGTGGAAGTGGACTAAATACCATTGGGGAGACTGCAAACATGGAACATCTCAAGCCACCTCATGGCAACCAAATACAACTCAAGTCCATCCCCACATCCTTATGCCCCGCAAAGGCATATAAGCCATTTCATCTCTCCTTATGACCCCCAAATGCATAAACAAGGCTATGCAACAAGGGTCACCAAAGAACACCCTGAAATCACTCTCTTAATGAGAGCCTCTCACCCAAGGCTGTCAAACTCCTTCCACCCCAAGACCATCCTACTCTCCCAAGAGTAGAAGGTCTTGGATACTCCCAATACAAGAAAATGCATAAAAGAAATGAAGGGGAAAATCACATATACTTTCACAAAGTAAAATACAAATAAACAACTCTTTCATACAAGCATTCCTTCAAACATAAATATGCAACATAGCCAAGAAAGAGAGTAAGAACCAACCTTAATCTGCCCAAAGGTTTTGCTAGATCTAGTTGGGGATGAGCAGCCCAAATCCACACGATCTTTTCACCAACACTTAGCCAAAATTCTATCCTACAACTATTCTTCAAAATTGCATAATCTCCAACAATGGAGAGTGGGTGATTAGCTCACTAAGTCCGTAATCCTTGCTTAAGAAGGCCACTGTCACTCTTCCCAACCCCTTGGATAGAGTGAGAGTTCCCATTGGTTGGTCTTCCCAACCTTTTACATGTTGCTAAAACTAGAAAGAGAAAAGGTAAGAGAGAATGGGGAAGAGAGACATCAAAAAGGAAGGTTGTCTATTCTAGGAGGAACCTTCTAAGTTGAATTTTCGCTCACCTTGAAAAAACCACTTTTTGAGGTGACTAAACAGTCACATGGGAGTAGTCACATGCTTAAAAATACCCCTAACCCATAGGTATACCCTTTGGACCTTTGGAAAAGCCCTAAAACTAACCCTAGGAGTCCATTTGACCCCTTAGAAACCCAACTGAAGTTAACCTACAGGTCAAACCTGAGTTGACCACTCCTAAGACTCCCTATCCAAGGTAAATTTGGGACCACACTCAAATGTTTGGAATGGGCTTTGGTAGAAACAAACTCCCTCCAAGAGACAAGTCAAAATCAATGACACTAATCAGCACATGTGTCAAGTGACACAATAAAATACATTACAAAATTACACATGGAATTTGTCTCTTGTTGGATTTACATAAATTAATAAAATCAATTTAACACACATGCATCATTTACTTTCACAAATAAAATACGATACAAACGGGGTGTTGTCTCTCCAAATAGACAACCCCTGGCCTTACAAACATACATAGGTCTAGGTTTGGTTCTCCATAATATTTCCATGGTCACATGGATAATTTTCCTGCACATCTCAATTTTACACATTAGTAATTCCAAATAACCACATATATTATTACACATATGAATTTGAATACACATCAAACACTTTGCATACAATTGACATTAATAAAATAATATCTCATATATCCCAATTAATCCACATAAGCAATTATCATGATCCTCATAATTTTTATCCACTCATAATACATGCATCCTATTTCTATCATCATAATAAAGTCCTGCAAATCCAATCATGACATACATCATCTCAAAGTAATTCTATTCTAGCATCATATAAAGTTTCATATCCATAATGCATAAAAATGAAGCATCAATATACATCAATGTTATCCAAATCATGGAATCATATAAGTTCTAAATCCATAATGCATAAAAATAAAGAATCCATAATATTCTCATCATGAAAATAACATAAATGCTAGGATGAGTCTGGGTAGGGCCTCACACAATAATGCCAAAGACATAAACAAATCATGCTTCTCTCCTCCTACGAAGGACAATCTCTCCCCCTAGGATAAAATCACACATTGAACCACACACTAACTACTCCGACTGAGTAGCAACACCAACTCATCAAACTCGATAAGAAGATAAGACTGTGAAGTCCACCAGATTGATGCATCACAATGCATCTAGTTCTCATCAGGAGAGGTAGATACCCCAAACTTGTCTCTCAAACAGACAAATGTATCTCCATGCAAGGGCTTAGTAAAAATATCTACAATCTGATCCTTTGTAGATACATACTCCAATCTAACTTCTTCATCACTGACTTTCTCCCTTAAGAAATGATATTTAATTGATATATAATTTGTTTTTTAATGCAATATTGAATTCTTGGAAATATTGATAGCACTGGAATTGTCACAGTATATAACATTAGGCTCATCATACACAATTCTAATATCCTTCAACATTTGCTTCAACCAAACTACTCGAGTACAGTTTCTAGCAGTAGTAATGTATTCGGCTTCTGCAATAGATAGAGATATAGCATCTTGTTTCTTACTGGACCATGAAACCAACTTCTTCCCTAAAAAAGAAAGCTCCACCAGTAGTGCTCTTCTAGTCATCAACATCACCCACTCAATCGACATCAGTATAAGCACATAACATGAAATCATCATTCTTTGGATACCATAAACCATACTCAACCATTCCCTTCAAGTATTTGAAAATCCTCTTTACAACAATAACATGACTCTCTTTAGGATCAACTAGAAATCTTGCACAAAGGCAAATAGTATTCATAACATCTAGTCTAGTCTAAGTCAAGTATAATAGTCCACCAACCATATATCTATATAAAGTCTAATTTACTTTCTGAGATTCATCATTCTTAGACAACTTGCATCCAGTCACCATAGGAGTTCCAACTAGTTTGTAATCATCTAGCCCAAACTTCTTCAACAATTCCTTCACATACTTAGATTGAGAAATGAAAATGCCTTTGTCAGTCTGTGTAATCTGTAATCCTAAAAATAATTTCATCTCACCTATCATAGACATCTCAAACTCTTTTTGCATATCATCAACAAACTTCATACTCAAATAATCATCTCATCCAAAAATAATGTCATCAACAAAGACTTCAACAATCAAAATGTTGTCATTATCAACCTTAAAGTATAAATTACTATCAACAGTACCTTTACAGAATCCCAACTTCATCAAGTACCTATTCAATCTAACATACTACGCTCTAGGGGCTTGCTTCAGTCCATACAATGCTTTCTTCAATTTGCATACCATGTGTCCTTGATCTGATAATGAAAATCCATTTGCTTGCTCAATGTAGACTTCCTCTTCCAAATAACCATTCAAAAAGGCTGACTTAACATCTATCTGATATACCTTGAAATTATTGTAAGCAACATATGCAAACAATAATCTAACAACTTCAATTCTAGCTACCAGAGCAAAAGTCAGGTCATAATCAATTCCTTCCATCTGTGAACATCCTTTACATACCAATATTGCTTTGTTTTTGACAACTTCACCAACTTCATTTAGTTTATTCTGGATTACCCATTTAGTGCCAATTACATTCTTGTCTTTAGGTCTTAGAACAATCTCCCATGTGTTATTCTTCTCAATCTTCTAATTCAACTCATCTTCCATAGCTTTTATCCAATTTTAATCTTTACATGCTTCAACAACATATTTAGGTTCAATCTTTGAAATCAAACATATCTCTTTAGCAACAATCCTTCTTCTAGTCATTACACCTTTATTTTTATTGAACCAATGATCTCTCTTTCTGAATGATTCAATCTCACATACCTTGGACTCTTATGATTGCTCTAATTCTAAGGTTCTTGAACTTCTTCATCAACAACAACAATATTTGGATTAACTGTCTCTACCGAAGCATTTTGCTTTAAGATCTCAATCTACACAAGCTTTGAAATAACATCTTGATCATCAAATTCATATCTGCATGCTCTGATATGCTTTTCATGACATTCATCAACTTTCACATTTGTACTTTCCACTATATTCTTCAACCTCTTATTGTAACATTGGTAGGCCTTGCTCTTAGTAGAATAACCCAATAATATTCCTTCACCACATCTTGCATCAAACTTTCATGTATCCTCTTCTCTTTTTTTATAACATTTTCTTCCAAAAAATATGAAATATCTAACTATAGGAACATGACCAAACCATAGCTCATAAGGTGTCTTACCAGAATCACCTTTTATATGCACCCAGTCGAATGTGTAAACAATAGTGCTAACAAATTCTCTCCAAAAGGTTTGTGCAACATTTTCTTCAATCAGTATAGTCCTAGCAACATCCAAAATAGTTTTGTTATTCCTTTCAACAACTCCATTTTGTTGAGGGGTTCTAGGAGCAGATAATTGTCTTCTAATTACATTTCTCTCACAAAATGTATCAAACTCACCGGATGTGAATTCTCCTCCTCTATTAGATCTTAGACACTTTAGCTTCAACCTTGTCTCTATCTCCACTTGAGCTTTGACTATCTTGAATTTCTCGAGTGCTTCTTATTTTTCCCTTAGAAAAGTAACCCACATCTTTCTAGAGTAATCATCAATCAACAACATGAAATATATGTCACCCCGCATACTTCTCACTCTTGTATACAATTCAGTATGCACAAGATCAAATAAACCATTAGATGTATACAGCTTACTTTTTAATGAAGTTCTTGTTAGCTTTCCCAACTGACATTATTTACATATCGGATTAGAAGGCTTGACAATCTTAGGTAAATCTCTAACAACTTGAGTAGAACTTATCTTTATCATGCAGACAAAATTAACATGACACTTCCTTCTATGCCACAACCAAATTTCATCTATCTGGAAATCAAACAACTTTTCTCACTAGCATTCAAGTGAAAGATATTACCTTTAGTCTTAGTCCCTGATGCAATCTCTATACCAAAGGCATTTAGAATCTTGCATTTACCATTCTTGAATTGTAAATTATATCCCTTATCAACCATCTATCCCACACAAAATATTATGCTTCAAACCTTCAACATACAAGACATCATTAGTATTATGCTTAAAATCAAAAGAAATAGAACCTCTACCATGAATCACACAAGCTTTATCATCTCAAAATATTACTATACCACCATCATACCTCTCCATATTCACAATTTTTTTATCACTTGTCGTATGATGCAAACAACCATTGTAAATTACCTATTCATCTTTCTCTTCAATCTTAGCAACCAAAGTTTTCTCCTTAATAATGCAACTTTTAGAATTCACTAGTACTAGATCATCTTCCTTGATAGCAATAAATACTGTTTATGGTGAAAATAGAAACAACAATATTGAAAGACTAAAATATATTCAACCACAAAACCCTAGCCTAACAACAACAAAGATCCACCATAACATATGAAGATTACCTAAGACAATGCAAATCAACAAAATCACAAAGATTATACCATCACATGTCCAATAGGGTTTGAATCTCCATTCTTCCTATCTCCATTGATCTTGCTTGATATATTTTCTCTCAGATTTTATGCGTGCACAAGAGCTCAACAAAGAACAAAAATATGGTTGATAGCTAGATCGCATATGAAATTTTGAAAGCTAGAATGCTTGAAGGATTGACTAGCCGATTAGAATGATTAGGGTTGATAATGAGAGAAAGTATCCTCTTATATAGAAAACACTGTAAGAAATGGAGGGATAAGATGAAGAGGTGCAAAAGATAAATGGTAGGCTAAGATTAGAGGGTAGGTAGAAGAAATAATAAAATAATAAGAGGGTAGGTAGTGTAGGAATTAAAAGATGAATGACATGTGTCATGGGTAGAAAAGGCTAATGAATTAATTAAATAAATAAAGATTTATTTAATTAATAGACGAAGTGGGATCAATTAAATAAATAAAATATTTATTTAATTTAGAAAAAAGACAATTTAAATAAATAAATGTATTTATTTAAATGAGGAAAGGCTTAGAAGAGGATAAATGAATGAATTAAATAAATCTTTATTTATTTAATTAATAGAAGAATTAGGCTTAAATAATTAAATAAATAAAAATATTTATTTAATTAGACAGAACAATTTTAGGTGTCTACAAATACAAATTCATCTTTTAAATTCTCATCCTCTGATTCTTCATCTATCACACCTTCATCAACAACATAATAACATCTCTTCTGATGTATGTACTTTCGATTAGGCTTATAGGGCTTATCATACCATTCATCTTTCTCATACCTATCATGCTTATTAGATATATCATGTCTTTCATGCTTATCATACCTTGACATTATTTCAAGACACCTAGAAAAAAAATGTCCTATCTTATTACAAGAGAAACATTTCAAAGTTAACTTTCCATCATACTTACTGGCTCCCTTAAGAAATCTCCAAGCAATAAAGCTTCAAGCTCATCCAAATCCCTTTTTTTTTCTTTCATCTCTCTCATTTCTCTTTCATATCTAGAAACCCTGCATGAACTCTCTCTTAGGTCATACTTCTGCTTCCTGGAAACAGAGTCTTTAAATGCAGTCTCAAATTTTCCATGTGATTCTCCAAATTCACTCAACTTGAATGCAACAAGCTTACCAACCACCATGTCCCTAGTCTCAATAGTCACACTTCAGATCTCATCAATAGCAGCCACTTTAGGCTTGTAAGAAGGAGGCAAGGATCTGAGCACCTTAGGAACAATCTCATCTTCTTCAAGAGTTCCACTGAGACATCTAATGTTCATGACAAGTACATTCACTTTACCCATAAAGGATGTTATATTCTCATCTTCTCCCATCTTCAACGTCTCATATTTCCCTTTCAAACTCTGCAACTTAGCAACTTTGACTTGTGAATCTCCTTCATAAAAGGTCTCCAACTTTTTCTAGATCTTATGTACAGTTTTCAGTCCCATCACATTAGTCATCTCTGAATTGGTCAAGGCACTCATCAATGCTTCCTTAGCTCTTATGTTATGTTCAACATCCTTGATCTCATCAGCAGTAACTAGACCATTTTGAGGAACATTACAGACATTCTTTGTAATCTTCCAATAATCATCTCTAAGACATTTCAAGTGAACTTCCATCCAATCCTTCCATACTGTATGATTATTTCCATCAAATCTCAGACTCTCTTTCTTGAAAATATGGGTTTCCATCTTGGATCTCCTCAAGCAGTCAAGCTTCTTCTAGAGGATCTAGCTCTGATACCAATTGTTGGCAACAACAATGAAGGAAAACTGAGGGGGGGGGTGAATCAGTTTTCACCAGATTAAATAATTTAAGCACGGTATCAAATATGATCAACTGCAGTAAGAATGAAGATAAACACAATAACAACAACACACATAACACCAAGATTTTTGATGTGGAAAACTTGGTTAAGGGGAAAACCATGATGGGAACCTACCCACAATAAGATAATACTCTGTAGTAGTATGTGTAAATATTACAATGGGGAATGCACATGCATTCATGCACACTATCTAGAGCTCATTGCTCAAAATAAAATGACCCAAAAGGATACAACCCTCAGGGAAGGTTCACTACCATACAATAACATTCAGACTACAATCCAGTTAAGATGAACTAAAAGAATATCATCTCTTAATGCCTAATGATAGTTTCGGTTAAGTTCATTTATCTACCCTGCAAAAATCTCTTCTCAATACACCACACCAAAAGATGAATTCCCTTGTTTTCACATATACTACTCTTTGACAATATAGACACAACCTCAACACATGAATTACATGAATATAACACCTATTTATACAAATCATCAACCTTGACTACAAGGTTGGCTCAACACTTACACCTAATTATAAAATTACATCACACGATACATAAATAAACCACTGGACTAATACAATCACATAGACAACATAGCATGGACCCAAATAAAATCCTTGATCTCCCAACACCACTAAAAGTCTTGCCAAGATCAACCGCAACATGCTACACCATCGAAAATACCGTATAACATGAAGAATATCACTGGACCCAAAAGATGTTCAACAACATGCACAATGATCAATGTGGTCCACAAAAACAAATAGGATATGATTAGGAAACACCAACAAGAACGTTGTAACCATCCGCAATAGCTGCAACAACACCACTTATTCAAATCTTATTCAATCAAGCTGCTAACACTCAAGAACACTCAACAACAACAACTCGGACTAGAAAAATAACATGCAGAGCACCAAATCATGAACCATTTGAAATGAAGATACACAAGAACATCCCAAACACTTTCCCAAATCCGCAACTCAAAATAATATCACACCAGAGAACAATGGATCAAATACCAAATTTTGCCAACTAGTGAACTGAAAAACCAAACCTCAATCTAGATCAAATGACATGATCAAGTAAAATTCTGGATCACTGAAACTAATAAAGAATGAAGTATCTCTAGTTGATTTTGCATCCCAAACAGATAAACCAACCAAATCAACTCTTTGTAATCACCAAACTACAAGAATATGTTGACATCAATGACAACAACATATCCTAGCAGCAGTAATATCCAACATGAAAGTCTTTAGACTAAAAGCCATGAAGCTGAGAAGGAATTTGAGGAGAAATATTCTCAAAGGGTGACAAAAAAAGTATTTTAGTATTTGAAAGTTGAAATGATTAAAATACAGATAGAGAAACAAACTTTACATGAGTTGTTACAAGATGTTCATTCCATTATCAATTCACAAACAAAAGAGGTAGATGAACTCAAGGCTGAACTTAACAAAGTAATAGTTTCTCAAATGTCCATTCAGGAGCACAAGTAGAAAATTAAGACAATGCAACAACAAAGGGTCAATGAGATCAATGGCACTCTATAGAAGCTCATACCTCTACCTGGTTTGTTGCTTACATTCCTTTGCATGAGACATAAATTGTTTAGCTGGGGGGAAATGATGAGCATAGAATATTTCATTATTTTTGCCTTACATTTTACTCTTTACTTTTGTCTCTGTCCATATTCATGTCACCATTTGTTGAAGGAACCTTAATATTTAATAAAATATGGAAACTAAATTAGGATTAACAAATTGCTGAAAATTATGATAATTATGATTGTTTTGTGTCTGAAATGGCAAGAGATGGTCAGGGGGGAAGTTAAAGTTGTTACACGCACGTGGACCACGGGAGATCAGTGAGATGAAATTAGCAAGACTTTGTTAGTGACCTATCATTTTGATTTAGGATATTTTATTTTAACATTATAAGTGGTATGCAATCCTTTGTCATTTTCATAGACTCTTGGTTGTGAGTGGTCAATAGGACAAATGAACAAATAGACTTAAAAAATTATTGTTAGTATGTATTACGGATATATATGTATGCCTATTTGAACTTAATCATTCTTAATACATATTTTTTATTCAAATCTTAAATTTTGTGAATGCGTTTCTAGTCATTATGAAAAATTGATATGAGTAATAAGTTGCATTCATAATTCATCACTTGGTGACAAAGGAGGCAAGGCCCAATCTACGGTTACTTGGTGATTTGTGTGTGAGTTGTGTTTAAGTTTCATGTTCACATTTGATCACCGTGTAAGTTATTCTAGTTTGAATTTTGTGCATTTTATTTGAATCAAGAGAAATATGTTGAATACAATTACTTTTAGACAACTAATTCTTTATATTCTAATAGATTTTGTGATTATGTTATGGTCATTTCAGATTATATTAAACATTTATTATAGTGTATTTGCTTATGTGGAATTGAGTGGATTTTTTGTAATTAAAACTGCAACCTTTACCAGTTTCTGACAGTTTTTGTCACAATTATGTTGTGACGTATTCACACATCGCCCCATTGCAAATGGGGACCCTTGCTTTTTGCTTTCTAGGGTTTGTTTTCTAGGTCTTTTAGGGTTTTGTCTATTAGCCTTTAACTTTTGAGTGTTGCTAAGGGGATCACCTGGATAGCAGGTTCTACTTGAGTTAGGTCAAGTTGGTAAGTGATGAAGTTTGAAAGTCCTGATCCTGAAAATTGGCTAAGTTTGGAATGTCCTGATCCTGAAATTTGACTAAGTCTGGAAACTAAAAAACCTCCAAAAACTAGATTTTGCAATATAGCTCCTGGAGGTCTGAAACCACTCTCAAACATCCTGAAATCACTTATACTTAAATGTTATATTCCATAAAATTATCCTGACGGAGAGTTCAAAAAGTCAAATTTCGCTCCTGACCCTTCCTGAGGGTCCAAAGCGAATTTCACTCCTGAACCTCTCAGGAGGTCCAAAGCGAATCTCGCTCCTGACCCTTGCAAAGGGTCCAAGGTGAAAATCAATCTAGGACTCATTCCTAGCATTATTTGACCAAATTTTGACTTGCAAGGCATTTTGAAGGGAAAGTTGGAAATGTTTGAAAACCTTGAGAAAATGATGAATTTTGGCCAAGATTAGGAATTTTGCTCCTGACCCTTGCTGAGGGTCAAGAGTGAAATTCATTATTAACTTCATTTGCCACCTTGTTTGAGCTTGAAACCTTGTTCCTGGCCTTGAAAATGATCTTACCTCGCCCTGTGAAGTGGTTTGAAACTAAGAGATTGAGCATTTTAGCCTAGACTGTGAATTTCGCTCCTGACCCTTGCTGAGGGTCCAGAGCGAAAATTTTATTTGAGCCTATTTGTCACTAATTTTGGATAAATTTTTTATGTGCAGGGTCTCCTGGAAGGAAGGTTGAACATCATTCAAAGGTTTGGACGCTTGCAAATTGATGAATTTTTGGCAATAAAAGCAAATTCGCTCTTGACCCTTGCTGAGGGCCTAGGGTGAAAATTTGAATTTCTCTCATCTTGCAATGAAAAAAGTCATGTTTTGGACATAGAGGAAACAAGGACATCTCCCTTTACCCACCTGAGAAAGTGTCATTTTGAAAAAGTGAAGAATTTTGTTGAAAAATTAAAATTCGCTCTTGACCCTTGTTGAGGGTCTAGGGCAAAAATCTTGTGAGAGATGTTTTTTGCTTAGTCTTGGTTGAATTGGAATGTCAAGGAGGTCTCAAGGTGAAAAATGAAAACATTTTGGTCTAAATGGCAAAAATCGCTCCTGACCCTCTCTGGAGGGCCCAGGGCAAAATTCTCAAAAACACCTTTTTTTGCAAAATCAAAATGTTGTTCTATGATTGGAATGGATGTGAAAAGGAATGTTTTACCCTTTGAAGATAATTTGGATGGCGAACAAGAAGCAAACAAGCTAGATAAGCAAAAATCGCTCCTGACCCTTGCTGAGGGCCCAAGGCGAAAAACCTAAAATTGGATTTTTTCCTCCAGAGGTGAGCAAAGCTAAGCCCAGGCATGAGTGTGAAATGACATTTGAATTGCCTTGAATTTGGGTTGGATGGTTAAAAATGAAAATTTTGATGCCCAAAGGCAAATTCGCTCCTGACCCTTGGTGAGGGTCCAGGGCGAAAATTTGAAAAACACCTATTTTGCCTTGCAGGAACGAACCAAGCTTGGATGGAGTGAAAGAAGAAGACCTTTGCCTAGCCTTGAAGGGTGGATTCAAGAAAAGATGATGATGGATTGAGCCTAAATTTGCAAAAATCACTCCTGACCCTTGCTAAGGGTCCAGGGCGAAAAACCTTGAAATCACATTTTTCCTCCTAGTTTGAATGAAACTAAGCCTGGAATTCAATGAAAGAGCCTATTTGGAGTGCTTTGAAGAAGTTTTGAACTTTGAAAAGTAAGAATTTTGAGCTCAATATCAAATTTCACTCCTCACCCTTGGAGAGGGTCCAGGGCGAAATCATTAGCAAACCTATCATTCAACCTTGATCAAACGTTGATATTCTCCAGTTTGCACGAAATTTCACCAAATTTGCCAAGTTCGAAACATTTGGAAGGTTGAATTAAATGTGCATTAATTAAAACATTTTGCATGTAATAAATTAATTTTAAGCCTTGAAATAATTAAAAAATCCTCCTTGGAGGCACTAAAATTAATTTTTAAAATTAAAAAAAATACAACTTGAGTGCTTAATAGTCATTATTTTGCCTTTATTGTTAATTCAGCCTCCTTCTTAAAGGTTTTTTATTTATGTTTTACCCTTTTGGTCAAGTCGGCCTTAGGGATAAAGAAGGTGAGCGCTCTATATAATAGGGGGGCATTGTTTCAGGTTCAAGTCATTCATTCATCCCTTCTAAAGTGCGAGATTGAGGAGCAATTTGAGGAGCAAAATCCAGAAGATTGAAGGCGAAATTTTGCTAAGTGTGGAGACTAAGGAGGGTGAAATTCTTTTGAAGACTAATGGAGGCACAATTCATCCAAGAGAGGGCTATGATTTAAGCTTTGCCTAGCAAAATCCATTTTTTCTTGCATCATTTTCAAAAGGTCTTAGAGTTAAGTACTCAAGAGGAGGTATGGCGAAATTATCCTAATATCCTTGTTCAAGACTTGATTTTTGGGCACTTTTTTTAGAAAAGTCTAAGTGTTGATTAATTAATTAGGAAATGATAACTCTAGATTTATCATGAAGTTTCCTAATTAATATCTTAAATCTTCCTTTTGAGTCTTATTTTCTACCCTTTAATGCTCAGGGACTAATTTTGAAATGTTGTGTAGGTATCAAGAAGGCAACTCCCAAGCCTGGAGGATCTACAAGTCGACAGGCTCTCATCAAAGAAGATCCGGTCTAGGACAAAGATGATCTCCTCCAGCTTAGTATCATCAAAGAAGATCAAGCAAGGATAAGGGCAACCTCCTCCAGTCTAGCATCGACAAGGACGACCTTCTTCGGTCAAGCATCATCAGGAATAACTTCTTCCAATCCAGCATTCCAAGGCGAGGTACATCAATCATCCTGCACATCAAAGACAAAAGAAGTTAGAGCAAGGATTCATTGAAGAAGCAGATAGTTTCAGAAGAGTTAATTAAAGCTAGCTTCTTAGCAACATCAAGTTGAATATCTACCAAGTACAAGTGTCAGATGAGGTGGCATCCTAGTCATCACTTCTCCAGTTGGGTTGGTCCACCTCAGCATGTCCAGATTCGATGTACCTGACTCATTAAAAGATGGCACAAACTTTGATGTACCTACCCCAGCTATCCATTGGTCGAATTTTCCAGAGAAGACATGTGTCCAATTAATACAATTATTTCATTGGTTGGAATTAAGTTTGTTGTAACAAACCCTAATTAGGGTTTTCATTGTAGAATCTTGGCCATTGATCTCAAATTGATCTTAGCCATTGAATTGTATTAAGGGCACTATATAAGCCCCGACTCTTCATTTGTAAAGGCTAATAGAAAATAGAAAGGAGTTAGTGAATAGAGAGTAGTTAGTGAAGAATAGAAAATAGTTAGTCACTAGTTAGAAGGTGAGTAGTCAGTTGATAGAATAGCAATTAGAGTAGAATAGGAGGACAAGGCAAGAAATTGTTGCCATTGATTGTAAATAAACTCCATTTTCATTGAAGTAATGGTGAAGTGTGTCGTTTCTTGCAATATGCATGGTTTCTTGTTGAATCTTCAATTCTAGATGGTAGATGATTAGATCGAATGAAGGAAATTGTTGAATGCACCTGTGTGGAATCCATTTAATCCATACCACTAGCCTCTTACTGATTGTAAGGATGCCTTGTGTGGTCAACTAGAATGAAATGAGCTTAATCATAAGTCGTTACACGTCTATTGTTTCATGCATTTTCTTGAATGGTGATCATTGTCAGATGGTGTACGATTTAAACATATTGGAAGCATCCCTTAGAAGATCGCATTGAGTTGGTGTTGAATTGTTCAACTTGATGGTGAGACCCAGCCTAGTAGGAATCCACCTAGTCATTCATCCATCTTCTCGCATTCTAGGTAGTAGAGTAGACTTCCTGAACCTTGCATCTTTTGCCATTTTTTTGTCTTTCAGTTAGTTAGTAGGACTTGTGATTCTAGCAAATCAGACATCCAGTCATCAATTGTAAGTCCCCTTGTGATTCTAGCAAATCACATCATACCACAGTGAGCTTATCCACACGTAGAGATCCTACAACAAAGAACCTTGAAGTCATCCCGATTGATCCTTTTCATGACATCTTCAGCATTCAGAAGCTTTATTCAAGAGAGGATAAGGTACCTTTAGGTATTTTATTCTGTGTTCGCATGTGCATAAAAAACACATCAACAAGTTCCTTGTGCACAGTTTGATAGGAAGTGAAATCTTTAATCTTGACATATAATTTAGGAAGTTTGAAGTGTGAGTTAGTTTAATTTTAAGTTTGTCTATTTTTTTATGTGTAATTTAGTTTCTTACATAAGATAATTGCATCTCATTCTTCCTTAAGTCCCTATCTTCATCCCTTTGGCAAACAACCACAATATCTCTCATTAGTCTATGGCCCTGAATTGATACATCTAGGTACAATTGATGACATCTATACAAGACCAATTTGATTCAAAACAAGAATTAATCTAGTCATAGTTTTACCCAATCAATCTGATTGTAGACAATCGAAGTATAGATTTGTGCAATTGAGTCCAATATTTTACGCAGTTGAGTCCAATTTGTTGTGCTTTTGAAATAAGGACTACAATCAAAATTATGACAAAGAACCATTTGAAAAGAGTTTTATATCATCCCAAAAAAACATAAAAACCAAACAAAGGGTTTAACACATTGATTTTAATCAATCAAAAAGCAAAACGGAACAACTAAAACACTAAATCCCCACACCCGATTTCTACAAAATGCAATCTTTTCAAAACATGAATTAAATAATTAATTTCAAATAATAAAACCAATCAAATACACATTCCCAAATCCTCCTAATAATCTATTCTAATCAATATTGCAAACTAAATTGAAATTAAAAATGAGAAATAGGAACCTACTTGGAAACCTGTGAAGAAGACAAAGAAGAGAGAGAATCACAAATGAATTCTGAAACACAAACGCTTTCCAATAAGCAACAAAATCCACCAATCACACTCAAGAAATCAAATCCACGCTTCAAACAAATTCAAAAAGACAATCTTCAATCAACACTAAAAAGTTGCAAACCCTTCTCTAATCCCACAATACAAAGTTCTCCTTAAAAAATTCTCCACAAATTATAGTATTAATTCTTCCCAAAAAATTCATAAAAGGTCCCTTCCCAAAATATACTCTCATAAAGAATAAATACAAAACAATTATCACCTAAATAAAGCTCACAAAAACACGCTAAAAAACCCTAAATTCAAAACCATAAAAAATAGCATTAAAAGAATAATATTAAATTAAATTTCAAAAATAAAGATCCCCACAAATAATTAAACAATACTAATTAAATATTAAATCACAAATTAAAAATCCCCTAAAATTAGTTAACTCCCACTTAACAACCAAGCAAAGAATAAATATTTAATTCCAACTAAAATATAATTATCCATAAAAATAAGACAACTAGTTCCACCAAGAAGAACAATTAGTTCCCTAATTAAATATAATTTTCAGAATAAAATAATCTCCACAATGAAAATAGTCACATGCTCAATAATAAATTACTCAATAAATAATATCCAATAATGGAATATATTTATTATTTTAAAAATACAATTAAAACAACAATAAACAATAACTAATTTATAATACTCAAATTAGAATTAATATAAATAATCAAAATAACATAAAATCCCACACACTCAAATAAATCATAAAATAATGTTGATATCAAAACAAGACTTATCACTGGCAACAAGGTGATCAGGTATTGTCTAGATGACGCATCCGACGGGATAAAAATAAAGACTAGATAATTATCCCTAGGCTAGGACAATGGCTAGGTTTAGATACATTTTGGGCCTTGTACTATCTCCTGTACCACCATTGGGATTTAAAGACACACTTAGACCTATGGGATGAGGTGGAGTTGATGTAAGGTACCTACAACATGCACAAAATGTGTTGCATACATATATACATACATACACACATACATACATAATCTCATCTAGTGAAAGGAAACAATGACATCATATGGAGCTCATGAATGAGTAATGAGAAATCATTCCTTTCACCCTAATCCCAAACAAACAATGCAGTAAAGATCTATTCTACACATTAAATCCTTAAGCATCAATAATCAAATCAAAATAATAGCATTTGATCATAGATTAATATCTAATAAAGCATCATAATAAATCACCAATATATAATCCAAGTCATAAGTAAACCATCACTAACATCTATATTTCCATCTCAAATAATGTATAACAATAATCATGTCTTGAAACATATAAGCATCACAAAGTAGTCCAATGACATGGATCATATGAGTGTATCCACACACACACACACCAATGCAATGAACCACACATAAAGAGTAAAAAATAGTCTAACAAGTCAAAGTAATAAGTATCAAAAGCAAAGCATGGGAGGGTACTACACCAATGTTGCTTTACATAGAACCCCACTACCACAAGAGTTGCGAAGTGAATTATGAATATCTCATTGGCATGTTAATTCCCTTTGAGCATTTTATACTTGTACTATAACATACACAAAAGATGGTCTACTCAACCACATAAACCTTCTTGTGTCTCAGTGACTATTCAATAGTGAGTATGACACATCTAAATTGATGTCCAACAATACTAACCTCACTTTGCTCAATGTTATTGGTACTAGAAAGTCCAATCAACTTATATAATCACCTCTGACTAGGTGCATGACACACTACCTTGATGCCCAACAATATTGACCTCGCTTTGCTCAACTTGTATAATCATGAATATAAAATTGATGGCCAATACACTCTCCTTCCTTTATCAAGAAAAGGGTCAGAATTCATTGCAATAGGAAACAAATCCAAACAACCTAGTCTACTCCTCATCAAAGCTCAAAAATAAAAAAAATAAAAATGAATAAACATACCAACTACAACAACACATCAAAATTCAACTTTTACAATTAGTTTATTATACGCAACATGCAAATCGCTAAAAGCCTTGTCACTAGTTTTGATATTAGGGCCTATTAGTAGGTAAGTGTGTTTACAATCCTATTTTATCACTTAACTTAAGATTTTTTTTTTCAAGACAATAAATTACTCTGACGTACATTCTTGTTTAACACAATATATACTTCAATAAAAAGACTTTTTTTTTTGTAATGTTTTTTAGTTTGTTATTAAACTTATCTTGATTGTAATTATTCTTAACTTTTTTTATCTAGATTATAATTTTTTTTATTTTTTAAAAATATAAAAGAGATTTTATATCTGTATAATCAATACATTTTTACCAAAATAAAATAAAAAATATATGTTAGACCTTTTTAATTGCATTTCCTATACTCCTTGTGAAACCCATTGTAATGTAAATATTACAAGTTTGAAATAAACTAGATATAAATTGTGTCTCAAAAAAAAAAACTTTCTAACTTTATTAATATTCCAATATGGGCTCCATACCCCTTATTTTTAATACCTTTGTTCAATTAGATTCTTTAATCAAGAATTAGAGTTGTCACATCAACTTCAACTCACAATGCAACCCTTTCCTAAAATAACAAAGATTTTACTTCTAAGTTTTCAACAAAATTACTAGTATAAAGTGGTTTTCAGCAACTCTTTTCAATAAAACCCCTTTCAAATGCCACATGCAATAGTACTCATACCAACACACACATTTGTAATTTTGGCACCATTAAACGTAAAATTTCAATAATTAATGTAAATTTGCAATTTAAAATGCCTTTCTAGTATGTTATAAACAATCATTTCAAAGCCTCTATTACCCTCATATCAACAAATAATTTACATTTAAATTATGAAATCAACACCTCACTATTAATCCTTTAAATGTGTATTTTTGTAGTAGATTTGTAATAAATTCAATTTACTTTTAAGTCGAAAAAATCATAGCCCAACATTCTAGTCAATACAAAGGAGAATAACCTTTGAATAAATTTATATGTCACAATTCATGCCAAAATTAATAAATTGCAATATCTTCAATGGATTGAGAATAGATTAATATTTGTATAGATTGAGTTGTCTTAGTGGTGGAGAAATTGTGATCTTGAAAGAGAGGTCACAAGTTCAAATCCCACAAGGGGGTAGGGCATGTACACCTTATCGGCTTTGTCCCATTACTGATCAAAAATAAATAAAAGATTAATATTTAAATATGGGCTCCATACCCCTTATTTTTAATAACATTTTTGAAGTAGATTCTTTCATTAAGAATTAGAGTTGTAGCATCTACTTAACTCACATGACAGCTCTTTCCAAAAATTAAAAAAAAGATTTTATATCTAAGTTTTCAACAAAATTACTAGTATAAAGTGGTTTCTCGCAACTCTTTTCAATAGAACCCCTTTCAAATGATCCATTCACTACTACTCATATCGACACACACATTTGTAATTTTTTACACCATTAAATGTAAAAGTTCAATGCTTAATGTTAATTTACAATTTAAAATGCTTTGCTAGTATGTTATAAACAATCCTTGCAAAGCCTCTATTATCCTCATATCAACAAATAATTTATATTTAAATTATGAAATCAACACCTGACTATCAATACTTTCAATGTGTGTTTTTGTAGTAGATTTGTAATGAATTCAATTTACTTTCAACTCGAAAAAATCATAGCCCAACATTTTAGTCAATACAAATGAGAATAAACTTTGAATAAATATATGTCACAACTCATGCCAAAATTAAAAAAGTGCAATATCTTCAATGGATTGAAAATAGATTAATATTCAAATATGGGCTCCATACCCCTTATTTTTAATACCTTTGTTGAATTATATTCTTTCATTAAGAATTAGAGTTGTAGCCTCTACTTCAACTTGTATACACCTAAAAATGGTCTGAAGATAATTAATTAAATAGGTAGTTATTTTATTAATCCCCCTTCCCAATTAATTGAATTCACAAGCAATTTGATTAATTTCCCTATTCATCTACTAATGATTAAATCTAAGGATTTATTCATATAGTTCATTCAATAATCCCCCTTTGATTAATTAATTCTCCTCATTTTAATCAATTCATCTAATTCCTAATTAAGATTAAAAAATTCTAAATTTGTTGAGATTAAGTATTTTTTCCTAATATTTGAATTCAAAATTCAAATATGAGCACATGGCTCCTAACTTCTAACCACCTAACCTAACCACCCCCTAACCTAACCCATTCTATCTAATCCTGGGTTTAACTAACCCTATCCTATTTTGCACATCCTAACCTCTTATGGGTTGGATATTCTCCCCTTGAGACACATGGCACTTTTGCCACATGTCTCCTCCCTTGGACACTTGCCCTCTCATGAGCAAGGTTCCTAGACACTTGTCACCACAAAGATGACAAGTTTCCCTTCCTTCAACCTCTTCTCCAACTTCCCCAGTCTTAGCCCTTGATATCTTCATATCGAATTTGAACCATCGATTCTTGCCACCTCAGCTTTGGCCTTGGAATTCCTATGAATACCCTCATTTTGGAGCAATAAATATCCCTTGCATCCAAGATTTTAGCATAATTACTATAGTCATTTTTATCTCAATCATCCAACATTATTAGCATTTTAGATTAATCATGCATACAATCATGCATCTCATATCATTTTAGATTAATCTAGCTTAATTTGCTTAATCTTGCATTCATATAGATTAAATCCTCCGTCTTGGTGTAGTCTAGTCACTGGTATTGCTTAGATAAATCTGAGAGCAAATCTATACTCGCATATTTTAGGAGGCAATAGGTCGATTTGTTATGGTTTTTATATTTATTGATTTTGATCAACTAACCATGCATGCAATGACTTATTGAGTGTTTGTTTTTCATATACAAATTCCAAATTTCACACACACATTAATTGGCGCCCACCGTGGGGCCATAAACTTAAATTTTCGGCCTCACAGATCATCAAATTCTCATCTTTTGGATTTTGTTCGTACATTCTCTGCAAAATCTCATATGCCATTCTATTCATTATAGTACGATATTCTATCTTCTATCGTATGGGTAGGTGAGAATTCTCGTATGGTCAGGTGAGAAAGTTTGAATGATTTTTTGCTTTCTCTCATGAAAAATAGAGTACTATTATGGGTTTTTCTAATTTGATTTTTCTAGAACTAATGCTAACCCTGATATGTTTTCTATCTATCTAAGTGATTTTCACAGCCTGACAATTTTTTTTTATCTATCTAAGTGATTTTCACAGCCTATATCGCTAAAAAATAATATGATTACTGATTCATTATTTTGCAGGTTGCTTAAGGAGATTCAAGCAAACTTTATGTATTCTTAATTATTTTCTAGGCACCTAAATTGTGATGTGGTAAATAAACAAGTTTATTTTTTCGTGTTTGAGAAAAGTCTAAAATGTAGGAGAGTATGCTCTTGTCTGCCAATCAGAAATCCAGATCCTTGAAGCTTTTCTAGTTTGAGATTTGTGTTCCTTTAGTGGGCCTATCACAATGGGAAAAAGTAATCACCCTGTGAGAACGACCCAAGTGAGTACATCTAGAACCAAGCATTCTAACTCACTATAATAAATAGTCCTCTTTGAGATTAAAGTCTCGGAGGATGGAGTTATTTGAGTTTTCTTTTTGATATTTCTCATATCGTGCATTTTGTAGGGCCTCGTGGTCTCAATCATGCTTGTGTGACTACATCTTTCTTGGTACCTTATTGGGCTATAGGCCTCAATCATGCTTGCACGACTTCAAGGGGTAACTTCTAATGAAAATCCTTACTAAGAACTCTAAGATAGAAGCTACTTGACTCACCTCCAAAAGGGGGAATAATCTTTGTGCAAGAGAGATAGTAATTCTCCCAAGATACTTTCCATATCATGCCCCCATTAGCATTTGGAGTTGGCTAATACGGTGTTAAGAATCCATTGTGTGAGAGTCAACGACTATATTCTGATTATCTATTGGGTGTGTACCTAAGTTTGAAAGCAAAGGTTTTCTTTCTCAGTCAACTTCATTAGGATTAGCATGTTGTGCTTTATTTCACTTTGCATATTGCGTGTCTGCTGTGTCTTTATCCTTGAACTATTTGAAACTATCACTGAACAAACTGAAACTAAAATTTGAAAACCTGCATAATCAACTAAAGCATCAAACTAAGTGGTCAAAATCATGTTTCTTGTCAAAACTCACTTCCTATCTGATCCTATTTCGTACAAGTCAAGACATCAATTGTCAGTTTGTTGTACTGATGTTTAAGAATTATTCTATGAGCCTCTATGTATTGTCGTACAAGCTTGTGAATTTCACTGTCTTCTTTGAATAACTTTTGAACACTTATAACAACATCTCGTACAAGTAATCTAGTTTGTCATATGAGTAACCTAGTTTGTCGTATTGTCATAGGCATTTTGTCCTACAAAAATCTATCTTCCTAAGTCCAAAAAACTTTGTTTGCATGATTCTGATATCTTTTACATACCTCTGTCATACTTTCTTGGCCAGTCCTGATACATTAGAGGACAACATATACCTAGTCTTTTTCATCCAAAGCATAGCATCTTGATAGTATGCGTCTATCGCGGTGTTACAAAAGCAACCCATTTCTCAGACAGTCAAACATATTGTTTAGTTCATCTTCTTGGGTCACTCAGTCAGGTTATCTTCTCTCAAAATAGATTCAAAGATAGACACACAAAGGTTCTTAAGTATTCATCTCCAACAAGTTCAAGATCTAACATCTCAAAGTGCATCATCACATTTTCTTTGATAAATTGATCATTCAAACATAGTTTCTCATCATGATCTATCATCCTTTATCATGAAACTACAACACTTGATCAGAATAACCTCATTCTCTATAATAGGATTTATCGTTCCTATTGAACTTGGTCATATCAAAAATAAAAAAAATTGCACTCCAAACTAAGATCGAAAAACTTGCAAACTCGCAAATACTTGAATGACCATTTCGTGTCTTATCTATATATCATATTTAAATCAACAATTGATCACTTATTGAGACATATTATAGAAAATTGAATCCTCGCAAAACTTTCAAAACATGTGCATGTACGTTTTTAACCAGGGCTCGAAGATGAAATATCAAAGAAACAGAAATAGAAACACTGGAAATGATAGAAGATCACGAGGAAATGGCACAAGCAAATGAAATACAAGAAGAGATAACTGATCAACACATCAGAGAAATCCAACAAGATCCTAAATTCAATAAATTCATGGAGAAAATATTGGAGGGTGAAAAAGAAAAATACTTCCTAATGTTAGCAAAATATGGTGCTAAACTTCCCCAAGATTTTGACGTAAACAATTTAAGACAAAGGGGAAGATCAAGTGACACTTACAATGACAATGAACAGAATAAAAAAAATTTAGTCACAAAAAGGATGACTCCAGAATTTCTGATGATACAAGAAATCACGAGGACACACAAAGAACTAATAATGACACAAGAAGGAATCATGATGACACAAGAACTCATGAGGACATGGGAAGAACTAATGATGACACAAGAAGAAATCGTGATGAT
Organism: Cryptomeria japonica; assembly: GCF_030272615.1. Classification (NCBI taxonomy): domain Eukaryota; kingdom Viridiplantae; phylum Streptophyta; class Pinopsida; order Cupressales; family Cupressaceae; genus Cryptomeria; species Cryptomeria japonica. The sequence goes on from NC_081412.1 coordinate 82,788,006, forward strand.
ACAAGAAGAGATCATGATCACACAAGAACTCATGATAATACAAGGAGAAATCATGTCGATGATCCTCTCTTAGCTCTCATGCAATAGATACAAACTCTTCAAACGCAAATTCAAGATATACAAAGAGGAACTACTAAGAGATATTCACTTCAAGAAATTCATCCTTATCCATTTGACAGAAGTCTCAACATGATACCTTTTCCTCCAAATTGTGAAGCTCCTAGATATGACAAATATAATGGAAGAACTGATCCCCAAGATCATATAAGAGAATTTTGTACGATGAGAATGGAATTCACACATGAGGAAACATACTTAATGAGGTTATTTCCAAGGAGCTTAAGTGGACAAGCTATGGAATGGTTCTTGAAACTTCCACCTGGAATTAGATCATTTGTAGAATTGGTGGACAAGTTTGTTTCACAGTATGCGTACAACATACAACATGAGATCATAATGCTAAACTTGTGTCACACCAAGAAAAAGAGTGGAGAACCTTTCATGATGTTTCTACACAGGTGGAGATGATTAGTTGCACGATATCCTCGTACAGTGCCAAAATATGAAAATATGGACATATTCATTGACAATATAAATGAACAAATGAGTTATAACCTAAAAAATGCAATGTCATCCAAGTTTTGAAAAGATGATTGATAATGGAATCAGGATGGAAGACGCTATGATAAAGAAAGGAGAGTTGAAGATATACAAAGGAGTTAATCCTCCTCCCAACAACACTACTAATAATAACAATAATGATAAGCCCAAGTTTTGGAATAGAAATCGAAACATCATCAATGATGGGATAGTGAATAATAATAATGTGAAACCAAAGCAACCAGTTTTCAATTTATCAAATCACACAACAATGGTTCAATAAGATGACAATAAACAAAAGTCATCTTTCAATAATTTCTTTCGTAGGAAATTTACCAATATTGGTGAACCACTTGGGTAGCACTAAAGACACTTCTTGAAAACAAGTTGATTACCTTACCAGAAGCAAGAAACTTTGAAGCCAAGGTTAAACTTTCTTGGTGGAATGACAACCATTATTGTGATTTTCATTGAAACAAAGGACACCAAACAAAAGATTGTCAGCGGTTAAAACAAGTCATCCAAGATTTGATTGACAGAGGCATCATAACTGTGGATGGGCATAAGACAAATGAACCTCACACAACTTTCAAAACTCCACTTCCTAACTATGAGAAGGGTGAATCATCAGCAGCATAAAATGGCAAAGGTAAAACAAAAGTGAACTATTCTCATACTTATGTTAACGTGGTTAATGTGATTATGGTCAAAGAGAAACAACAACAAGAACCTGCTCATGTTATCACAAGAAGCAAAGATAAGGTTACTTTGTCAGGTCCTACAACTGACACAACATCCAGTTCAAAACAATATAGTCTAGTGGACCAACTACAAAAAACTCCCGCGCAAATGTCAATTTTAGAACTTTTAAAACTTTCACCTACACATAAAGAAATTTTAGAAAGAGCGCTAGTAGATACGACATTATCCAAAGATCTTGATGTAAATCAATTCCAAACTATGGTGGGATACCACACAACGTCTCATTTCTTATCATTCATAGAAGAAGATGACATGTCTTTGCAACATCCCGATAATGCTCCCTTGCATATTGAAGTCCTTATTCATAAAATGTACGTTAAATGTGTCCTAATAGATGGAGGAGTTGGCTTGAATATTTTCTCATTAATTCTTGTTTGTGCTTTAGGTTATTGGGAAGATGCAGTTCATCCCCATAAAAAGATCACAATCAAAGCATATGATGAAGAAGAACGTTCCTCCAAACGAATTGTGGTATTACCCATTAGAGTAGGACCCTTGTAGAAAGATACAACATGCCAAGTTATAGACCTAGATTTATCATAAAACATACTTTTGGGAAGACCATGGATTCATGACATACAAGCTATTCCCTCAACTTATCACCAGTTCCTGAAGTTTCCATACAATGGTCAAAAAAACATAATTTTAGCAGACTTGAATCTATATGCGGGAAAAGCAGGTCGATAGAACTCAAAATGTGAAAAATGGAGTTCTATGGAGCTTTGCTCACACACCCATAGGACTTCTTGGTGCAAGCTATGGATTAATGAAGTATCACTCAGCTTCCCAAGGTTGGTCCCATGGTTCTCTATCTTACACGGTCCCTCAAACCAATGTTTTTGCTCTCAGATCACTGAGCAAAATGGTTTAGGGATGGCAAATGCAAGAACGAGGGATGCTTTTTGTAGATTTAATATGAGATGCATCCTAAGCTATGCATAATCTTAAAATGCAATAAACTAGATTATAAGATGACAAGGTTAGTATAAATACTATCCTAACATGATATATTAGTCTATGATTTAGCTAAATGACAAAGAAAGTATTCTAAACATGCATATTTAGACTAATTCCTATTTAAAAGAGAGGCTAAATGATGAGCATAAATGGTATATGAAAGCTTGAATGTATTTGAACATAAGTATGATACTACAAACTTGGATTGATGAAAATGGAGGGATGAGAGCTCTATTTATAGAAAAAATAGGGCAATGGATGGCCAAGATTGAAAGATTCAATTAAGGGTTGAGTTTGAAAGTTGGGAATCCATGTTTGCAATTTGCACCAATGAAATGGTGACAAATGCCAACATAGGGTTGGGTTGAGAGAAGGGGTTGGAGACATTAAATGGCTGAGAAGACCTTATGGTTATCTAGAGGGTAAGGGTTAAGCTTAAGTTAGGCTTACCCATTGGATTAAGAGTTAATCCAAGGATAAACCCTTGTGAAAATGATTAAGAGATAATCATGGTCAAAGCATTAAAGGCTTGATGAGACCCTTGGGTTGGATGAAGGTTAAGTTAGGCAAAAAGTCTCTAACCATGTAAGAGAGTTGAATTAACCATTAATGGTTTGGGAGACTTTGGAAAATTAAGTGGTTGAAGACTTGAAGCCTTTAATGGTTATCAAAGAATTTAAGGTTTTGAGAAGTGACCTCCCCTTTCTTAGGGATGTGACAAAGTTTAGAAGATGGGTTAGGCTAATTAGAAGCGATTAGAAGAGTCTAGAAGAGGGGTTAGGAATAGGGTTTAAGAAGCAAGTGGGAGATGTAGGATTTTGCAAGTGGATGGAGGGATAATAGGATTTAATTGAAATAAAGTTAATTTAATTCAATTTGGTTTCAATTTGGGGAGATTAAATAAATTAGATTTATTCAATTTAGGATAACTATTTAATTAAATTTTGAATTTAATTAAAAGTGGATAGGGGGGATTTAATTGAATAAAATGATTTATTCATTAAATGGGTATAGTGAATTAATTGAGTAATTTACTTAATTAAATAGAGGAATGCAGATAATTTAATTAAATTGGATTTAATTAAATAGGGAAATGAACATAAAATATTCATTTAGGAATATGGTCATTTTTATACGTCTACATTTTGCCCCTCTTTGAAGTGACGTGTGTGCACATGTTATTTCAAAGAAAATGATGTGTTATCATGATTTATGATCAAATGAAATATTTGTGTTGCTCTTGTTTTGCAAGTTGTGCCCCAGATTTGATTTTATGCGTGATGCCCCCTCGGGAGATGAATCAATATTTTGAAGATTTTGATTTTATTTGGTGATTCGTGTTTGGTGTATATGATTTTGTCTATGTGAAATGTTTTAAATTGATTCATCTCCCGATAATTTACAGATTTTAGGGTATAAGGAAGACTGCGACCACATTACATATCCGGTTTCCTAACCGTAATTTCATTTTCCTCCTATAAAAGGGGAAAAGTGTTTTAATTTGATTCATTTGTGCATTGTTGACTTTGGAGAAAGAGAATTTGGAGAGAAGAAAAAAATGCCTATTCTGTATTCCAGGCATTGTTTTGAGTGCGTTCGGAGGTACCGGAGACCTGCCGCATATGGACCACCAGTAAGTCAACACTTTTGACCCTTTTTTAATTTTTGATTTGGTCATTTTTGGTTATTTTTTTATTTTTGAAATTTGGTTTTAGCGTTTTAGCGTGTCAAAGTCGCAAATTAGCTCATACGAAAATTTGGGTAGTGCATGAAGCTTTATTTTAGGGCTGCATCCGAAACAAAATAGCGTAGCGCATAGAAAGTCTAGGGTAGCGTAGGAAGTGAAAATAGCACATGCTGAACGTAGGGTAGCACGTAGGGCAGACCTAGCGCATAGGGGTCACATGTTTTCACATGGGTAAGGGGTTTTAGCGCATAGGGTCAAATAGGTAGCGTCAGCGAGGTATAGGTTAGTGCGTAGATAGTGTTTAGCGCATAGGGCAAGTTGGGTGGCGCATGGGGGCAAAATATTAGCACGTAGATGAAATCTAGCGCATACGGTAAATAGAGTAGCGCATGAGAAAAATAGCCTAGCGCATGGGTAGATTTAGCGCAGCAAGAATCTGTTTTAGTGCATCAGGAAAAATTTTACGAGATGAGGTGATTTGTGAAATTGTTTGTGTTTTGCTGTCATGGGTTTTATTGATCTGTCCAATATGAGTGTCGATATAACTTGTTTTGATTTGCGATATTTCAAGTTATGCATAGATATCAATGTGTTGTGTTAATCAAAATATGATTTGTTTTTGCACTTTGTTTCAAGTTCAATGTGTGAAGCCTGATTTGTGTTACAAGCTGATATGGGTTGGAAACTTGAGTTGTTTTACAAGCTGATATGGGTGGGAAACTTGAGTTGTTTTACAAGTTTATGTGTTTTGGAGACTTGAGTTGTGTTACAAGTTTTGATATGGTTTTTGGTAACTTGAGTTGTTTTACAAGTTGATATGAAATGATAGGATTTTGAACTTGATGTAGATGAGCAAATTGTTTCATGTTGTTGATGTGAGTTTGATTTTGATATCTTTGTTTTGATGTGGAAACTGATATTGGACTTGTTTTGCTAGTTGACAGGAGCGATTGGGCGTGGTGCAGTCGCATGAGCGATTTCCTAGGCCTTGGACTTTGATACCACGGTTGACACAGGCTGACCTGGATATCATTGAGAAATGCGGGTTGACATCCCTGTTGGATATGCCTTGGTTCACTATGAACCGGGGGCTACTTACAGCGATCGTAGAGAGGTGGCACAACGACATGAACACCTTCCATTTTGCCACAGGTGAGATGACAGTCACACCAGAGGATTGTTACAGGATCTTACGCATACTAGTAGTAGGTGCACTACTACCATATGAGCAGTCGGAGGAGGGTGGCACAGAGGCACTTCACTGTATTTTTCATGATGAGACAGTATGTGGATATGAGATCCTGTGGTAGGAGTTCTTAGACCTGGATTATGCACCTCTTCCATCAGTACTGGTAGGGTTTATTGGTGGATTCCTTTGTCCTGATCGTAGGTCAAAGGGATTCTCTATGGGATGGGGGCTGGTGTTAGAGGACATGGTCACACAGGGTCGCAGGTTTGCGTGGGGATCAACTATGCTAGCCCATCTATACAGGGACTTGCACGAGGTGGTATACCTAGGTTATGGTAGCTTGTCAGCTAGCATGACACTCTTACAGGTATGGTGCTGGGAGTACATTCCGGCTGCTAGGCTATTAGCAGATAGAGATAGGCCCATTGGATGTGCATATGCTTATGGATACAAGGGTCTAGTTGTTCAGCGGAAGCTGGGTAAACTAGAGCATTGGAGGAGAGTGCTGGATGACATCGATACGGTCACATGGTGACTGTATATAGGGTGTGAGGTGTGGGCGGAGGACGGGCTGGAGATGCCCTATGTGTTTATGATGAGACACTTGATTGGGAGGATCCCATTTGTTATTGAGAGGTTCGTGGTGACCAGAGTTTTGAGACAGTTTGGTCGACAACAGGGTATACCTCAGGGGGCTTGCTTATATGCACGGTGGAGGCAGGACGTATCAAATTGGGGCCCAACCATTGATAGTGCGGTGGCAATGGAGGAGTTTGTTGATTTGGCGGGCCAGATATGGGATTATGCCCTGGAGATTTTGGATGCGGGCATGACCGATGAGTTCGCAACATTGTTTGCCGCGTGGGCAGTAATCAAGATATCGGATCCCGAGGAGATGCGGCCAGAATTTGATGATGATGATGAGGAGGGAGAGGGAGATGATGAGGATGATGGAGATGGTGGAGGAGGATGATGAGGGAGAGGAGTGAGAGGGAGGAGGGGAGATAGAGGGAGGAGGGGAGATAGAGGGAGGAGAGGAGATAGAGGTGTGGAGAGAGCAGTCAGACAGGCGGTGATAGACAGGGGGAGAGGCGGATTGGCTATTGGAGCCGGTGGAGAGGGGAGGGTGGGGGAGGTTCTAGCTGCAGTGGGGGGTACTGATGAGGCAATTTGACCAGTGCAGAGGAGGATGGTTGTGCTCCCACCTCCAGCACCTAGGATAGGCAGAGTTAGAGGGGATGCCCCTGCATAGGTACCGCTATGGGTGCGGGTCCCTACTCATGTTGATGATGCACAGATTCAGACCCTGCAGGTGACTGTACAGCAGCTGTAGGCACAGGTTTTGACATATCAGTGACAGATTGCGCAGTTGACCACTGAGAGGGACACAGAGATAGAGCGGAGGGGGCGAGCAGAGGAGCTTGCAGCTAGTATGCAGAGAGCAACGGTGGGTGGTCCGATGAGAGACACCCTAAGAGAGCTATCATTGAGAGCTTAGGAGGCGGAGTACTACCGTCGGCATTATGAGGCTGCGGTACCCAGGGATCGTCGAGTACAGAGCTTCACACAGTCGAGATCCAGTCAATCTCGAGATACTGGGATGCGGTCTGAGAGCCGAGGTGTGACTAGGCCATCAAGACAGGATCCCCCTAGAGATCCAGGGGTGGGGACATCTGGAGCCAGACCATCTCCATCAGGGGATAGCCATACTTGAGAGACGTGGTCTTTGTTGTATTTTTGATCATTGTATTCTTTGTACTGGACACCAAGATGATAGATTTTGTACATTTTGATCATTTTTGGAGATATATATATATACGACATCATTATCTTTGATCATGTGGTGTGTTTATATGGATGGATGTGCTTATGTGTTCTTTTCGTTATGTGATGATGATGCAATGCTTAAATATATGATATAATGTATGATGCAGTGAGATGTATGATTTTATATGCTGTGAGATGTATCTTGAAAATGAGATGTATGATTTTATATGTTGTGAAATGTATCTTTGAGATGTATGATAATGATATGTAACTAAGTGAAAAATGATATGCAACTAATTGGAAAATGATATGCAACTATGTTAAAATGATATGCAACTATATTTTTGGAGCATCCTCATTCTGCATTTGTCATCCCGATACAACCATATGTTGTTTGCTTTCTTTGTAGGTATCATCATTGAGCATTGATTTGTTTAGGATATGTTGAAAATTTATACAAGCATAATGGTATAATTAAACCATGATGACCTGATAAAAATTTACATGATGTTTTGATTTTGCAAGATAGCACAAGCGTCAAGGTATAATTGAACCAGGATGACCTAAGTGCGGATTGCGTAAACAGACAAGACTAAATCATTTGTATGTGTGAAGTGGAATCAAGCCTTCAGTGATATTCGATGTATCACGTCTCGAGGCAAGTATTCATACAATACAAGTGATCGCCTCCCAGACAGAAGACTAAGAAAATATTGGAAGTTCCCCATGATCTCTAGCTTTGAAGCATTTAGTGAGAAAAGGAAGAGAATCCAATAATTTAAAAAAGTTCAAAATGCAAAACTAGTCAAGATTTTTATGCTATAATGCAACATTCAGTACTTCAGAAAATCATCCATCCTTAGTATTTTTTGTGAATTTTGTGTTTTGTTTTGCAATGAAGCGTAGTTTTGGTTGTTGGATGCCATGCTTCTAAGTTTTTAAAATAGTTTTGATGTCTTGAATGTGTGCAAGTTTTGGATGATTTTAATGCCCCTAGCTGAGTGTGCCTCTTGATGTGAATATGTACAATGATTTCCAAGCCATGGTGGAATGTTGTAAAAGGATATATATGGATAAACCAGGATAGTGACTATGCTAAGTATGTCCTGAATGGATATGTGCTAAGTGTCGGGCGATGGCCGATAGTGTTTTTAAGGATAAAATGGTATAGAGATAGATAAAGGAGCCGTTCTTTCACAAGAACACCTGTTTACCAGGTTTTCAACATTCATTTTTATTGTACTTTTTTTTTTTTTGCTTTTTCTAGATTTTTTTTTTTTTCGTGCACTAGGCTACTTAAGTGTAGTACTTCTTCAGATGGATGTTGTTAGTTGGCTCATCGAGCACATCTCCTTCTGAAGTTGTTAGCTGATAGGCACCTAATCCATAGACTGATATGATGACATAGGGACCCAAACAGTTAGGTTCAAATTTCCCTTTCTTTTCTCGATCTTGCTGATTTCTTGGATTTTCTTTGAGGACCAGGTCACCTACTTTGAAGTGGCGAGGGATGACCTTGTGATTGTAGCTCCTGCACATGCGTTGTTGATATGCTTTGAGATGAGTGTAAGCATGCTGACATCTTTCATCTAGTAGTTCGAGTTCTTGTAGTTGGTTAACTCGATACTCTTCATCTGGGATTAAACCTTTCAAAGAGACTCTGAGAGATGGGATTTCTATTTCCAGGGGTAAAATGGCTTCTGATCCATATACCAATGAGTATGGTGTTGCTCCTGTAGGTGTGCAGATGCTGGTTCTGTATGCCCAAAGTGCTGGATTGAGTTGGACGTGCCAATCTTTGCCTGCATCATTCACTATTTTCTTTAGGATTTTTAGTATTGTTTTGTTAGATGCTTCTACTTGACCATTTCCCTGTGGGTAGTATGGTGTAGAGAACCGATGTTGGATTTTGAATTTTTTACATAGTTCTTGTATATCTTGGTTTTTGAAAGGTCGTCCATTATTTGTGATGATTGAACTTGGAATACCATATCTGCAAATTAGATAATTTAGGATAAAAGAGTAAAATTTGTTTCCCAGTTACTATGGTCATGGGAACTGCTTCTATCCATTGGGTAAAGTATTCGGTTGCCGTTATAATGAACTTGTATTCATTTGAAGATGAAGGATGAATTTTTCCAACTAAATCTAGTCCCCATTGACAAAAGGGCTAGGATGTTGTAAATGGCTATAGTTCCTGTGCTGGTGCATGTATCAGATTACCATGGATCTCGCATTTAGGACATTTCTTGGCAAAGTGATATGAGTCTTTCTCCATTGTAGGCCAGTAGTATCCCATTCTTAGAAGTTTTTTAGCAAGAATAGTACCACTTGAATGTGTGCCACAAATACCTTCGTGAAGCTCATGTAAAGAAGAATCAGAATCATTATGATCAAGGCAATGAAGAAGAGTACCATCTAGACCTCGACGATACAAAGTATCAGCGGTAAGGGTATAACGGGTAGCTTGCCAGATAAAGTTACGTTTTTGGTTACGGGATTGGTCAATTGGTAAGATATTGTTCTTGAGGTAGTCGTATATTGGTCCATATAACAGAGAATCTAAACCAATCAAGGCATAGATAACATGGGATTCAGAGTGGTCATAGGCTGGGGAGAACAGTTGCTCTACCAGGAACTCGTAACGACTCTGTGCTCTAGAATTTGTAGTAATGAAGCGACAGTAGCCATGGCATCGGTTGCTTTGTTGTTCAACCTTGGTATTTGCTCGAAGGTGATATGCATAAAATACTATTTGAAGTCATCCACCATTCACTTGTATGGTAGTATCTTGTCATCCTTTGTCTAATAGTTGTTGACTTGATTGACGACTAGTTGTGAGTCTCTGTAGACCTTTAACTCTGTGATTTTCTATTCTACAGTCATTTTGATGCCTATAACCAATGCCTCATATTCAGCCACATTATTTGTGCATGGGAACATAAGCTTATATGATCTTGGTATAGTGTGTCCTTCAGAAGTGATGAATAGAATGCCAGCACCTAAACCATGTTGTGTGTAGGATCCGTCAAAGTATAGGGTCCATTGTTTGATAGAAAGAGCAAGAACATCCTTGTCTGGAAATTCAATCTCCATGGTTTGTTTTCCTGGTAGCGGTGCTTCAGCCAGCTGATCTACAATTGCTTGTCCTTTGATGGCTCACCTTTTTGTGTATTGAATATCGAATTCACTAAGAATCATGACCCATTTAGCCAATCGGCCTTTAAGAGCTGCCTTGCTGAGTAGATATTTGAGAGGATCAATTTTTGCGACTAGCTTAATGGTGTGTGCTAGCATATTATGTCGGAACTTCTAAGATGCAAAGACCACTATTAGGAAAGCCTTTTCAATGAATGTATAGTTGAGTTCATAGCCATTCAATGTCCTACTGATGTAGTATATGGCTCGTTCTTTCCCTTGTTGATCTTCTTGTGCCAATAGTGCCCCCAACAATATATCTATTATTGAGATATATAGGATAAGTGGCTTTCCTGTGACTGGTGGTACTAGAACTAGTGGATTCATTAGGTACTGTTTGATTTGATAAAAAGATTCTGCACACTTGGTCTCCCATTTGAATGGTACATTTTTGTGTAGTAAATGGTTAAATGGTAGACTTTTATCTGCTAGCTGAGTGATGAATCACTTGATTGATTGAAGTTGTCCTTGTAGAGATCTGAGTTGACTGATATTCTTTGGTGGTGGAATTTCCATAATGGCTTGTACCTTTGTTGGATCTACTTCGATACCTTTAGCTGAGACTATGTAGCCTAGTAACTTGCCTGATGTAACCCCAAAGACACACTTCTTAGGGTTGAGCCTGACTTGGAATTTCTCCAATCGATCAAAGATCTTTGTTAGGATTCCGAGATGTTCTGTTTTGGTGAAGGATTTAGCTAGTAAATCATCCACATAGTCTTCCATGAAGGTATGCATCATGTCATGAAAGATTGTTGTCATTGCTCTTTGATAAGTGGCCCATGCATTCTTTAAGCCAAAAGGCATAACATTCCAACAGTACGTTCCCCAAGGATAGGTGAACGCGGTTTTATCTTGATCTTCTGGGGCTATTTTGATTTGAATATAGCCTGAGAAACCATCCATTAGTGAGAGCATTGCATGGCCTACTGTGAGATCTACAATTATGTCGATACTGGACAGAGGAAAGTCATCTTTTGGACAATCTTTGTTGACGTCTCTAAAGTCAGTGCATATTCTGATACTACCATCTAGTTTTGATACCGGAACGATGTTGGAAATCCATTCTGCATAGTCAATGGGTCGGATGAATCCGACATCTAATAGTTTCTTTAGTTCAGTTTTGACCATGAGTGCTACCTGTGGATTCGTCTTTCATAGCTTTTGCTTGACTGGTTTAACTCCTGAAGAGATGGACAAGTGATGCATGATCAAGTGTGGATCGACTCCGGGAATATCGACATATGACCAAGCAAAATTTATTTGTTGTTCTTCAAAGAAAATGATGAATGCTGATCTTTCCTCCTCTGTCAGAGATTTTGTAAGGTGTATGTTTTTGACTGCTTCTGTGGTACCAATGTTGATTGATTGAGTGGGCTCAACCAATATGGGTGATCGCTCATGAAAGTGTTCAGGAAAAGTGTCAAGTCTCCCATCGTTAGGTGCCTTAAAAAGGTTTTCACCCTCAAATGCGTCCTTTATTTTTACTTTTTTGTGATCTAGAGCTGCCATTGACTGGTTTTTAGCATCAGATCTTTCATTTGGTTTATTTTTGTGACTGAGAGACTTGGCACTCCCTGATTGATAGACATCATTACTTTGTTCACTGGTAGAGCATGTTTCTGGATTTACGGTACATAGGTAATGGATAATAGATTCATCATCTGCGAAAATTGGTATATCATGGATTTCAGGTTCATCCCAATCAATGAGGTTAGGAAAGACAAGTGGTAAGTGTAGCGTCGTAAATTGTATGCACTTGCTAGGGTGGTACAATTTCACACCTAGTTTAGCACCCGCCTTGGCACATTTTGCATTTTGCATTGCATTTCCCCTTAGCGCTTAATTAATTAAATTAATTAGGTTTAAGGTCCTATTTCATCATCTCCCACATCATAAAGTTGGGCCCTTTCATTAAAGTGTGCCCCTTTCATTTTATTCTTCCAATACATCATTTAATCAAAAACCCTAATTAGGTCCTATTTTGAACTTGGGGGCTTGATTTCAGGGGTCAAAACATCTCGAAATCAGCTGTAACTTCGGGATTCTCTCTAAAATCATCATATCCGACGGCCCTGAAAATTTGGTGAAAAGTTGTCGGGACCATGGCGCCCGTAGTGCACATGGTCCCGGACATTTTTCCTGAAATTTTAGGAGCGCGATCCAATCATAAAATAAAGCTTAACCCCAAGAAATTGGCAGGATATTCAATCTCTAGGTCGGCCAAAAGTTGAAATTAAGACCTAGGGTTTCATATATAAGAGCTCTCTTTCTTCATTTGAAAGGATCAGAATTTTGGCTTTCGAGGACCTTCTATGCAGTGAAAGAGCAGATCTTTGAAGACTTCAACAACATTCAACATCCTTCTATCAAGCATTTATCAATTTCATTCATCCATTTAGGGCTTGGGAGACATTGAAGAACAATAGGAGATTACCGACTGAAGATTGGCTTGTACTCCTCCCTTGAGGGTTGGGTATGATTTCATGTTGTTTTCATGTCTTTGCATAAGCTTCAATATATCCTTTATTCATGCTTTAGATCACTTTGCATCTTGATTTAGAGAATTTACATTATCATTTACAAGCAATTAGGGTTTACTTTCTAGGTTGCTCTAGTTTGCTTTCTTGCATTTAAGGACCTGGCACACACACTAGGTCTGCACACACAATACATTTTACAATACAACTTGGCTATTCGTGGAGGTGGAAATCATCGAAGCGGGGGTTTGACTAAGGCAAAACCCTATATAGCCGCCCATACCCTTTTCAGATATAAGTGCAGGTTTCGGGACTCGGACGACGCCGCAGGTTACAGATCCGAAAGAAGCAGACGGAGACCGAACTTCACACCAAATCTCAGAGCAAAAGACCAGGATAGGGGCGTGGGGCACCCTGATCCTGCCAGGATAGGGGCGTTGGGCGCCCTAGTCCCTGGGACAGGGGCGCTGGGCACCCTAGTCCTTCTGACAGCAGTTTTCAGCATTTTTGACAACTTTGCAAAACAGCAGTTTCCGGAGCAGTTTCAGGGGCAGAATCAGGACAGTGGCGCCCGCGCCCCTATCCCGAACATTTTCAGTCAGATTTTAACTCCAGGTACGCATTTACATTCTTTTCTTGTCCTTGTGTTTACAACTTTCCATTGTTTAAGTTCAATTCTGCAATCTTGTTAGTAGTTCATACTTGCACTTTGGGGGTTAGGAATTGAACTTGCATCATTTTATCTTTCAATTACAACAAAGGAATAGAAATCCTAATAGGTAGCCCATGGTTCTCTCTTTCACAAGAAGAAGTAGCCAATTCTGTGATACCTCTAGGCTCTTTCGTATTCCACAAGTGTGTGGTTGAAAGTGAGATTAGGGTATGTTTGCTTAGTGTCACTTTTTCTCCCACACATTTTGGTGAACCCGACGTGAATCTATCATTGCTTCCTCTTGCATTGCATTTGTTAGATCTAGATCTAGATTTAGTGTGTTTTCATTTCATTTTCATTAAAAAGAAAAAAAGAAAAAAAAAAAAAAAGTGTGTTTCTTTGCATTGTGTGTTTAAAATTTTATGCAATTTCAAAATGTCAGATTTTTATTTGCAAGATGTTCATATTTGTGATGATTATGAGTTAGATGAAGCTTTAGATGAATTTTTGAAACCTAAATATACCAAACCTTCATTTTACCAAAAACTCATAAACATTGTTACTATGCCATTTCGTTGTGATGAGAAAGATAAGTCGAATGATTCCTCTCAAGGGTACATTCCTATCAGCTCTTCCACTAAATCTAGTAACATTGTTGTTTTCAATGATCCCCTCTATGAAGAGATATCTCCTTTTGAATCAAAAGATAAACCTTTTAATAGATATGATCATGCTTTGTTGAATGATGCCCTTGATGCCTTTGTGTCCCCTAAAAAACACTCCCTTCATGAGGATCCTTTTGTGCAAGAAGATGACATTATCCCTACATTTCCTAGTGATGGCCTTTCCTTTTCCAACAAAATTCCCACTAGAGATGATGAATTAATGGTAAATGCTTACCCTTCTCCTAAAGTTGGTCTTACCCATAAGCATCCCTTAGAGAAAGAAGATGAAATAATAAGCAATTTCCTTAATTCTCTCTCCCCTATTGAACATATTTTGAGGAAAGAGGATTAGTTTAACACATCTATTGATTCTCTCCCTCCTAAGGATGTAGAATTAATAAACAATGTTATCTCCTCTCCCGAAATTGACAATGCTTCAAACATTCCTTTCAACAACTTCACTATTTGGGATGAACCATTAGAAGAAGGTGTTGATTATTCTCTACCCTGTGAGAGAACCCTAGCCAAAGGGGATGAAGTCAAGATTAAAAACTCTCTTGAGAGTTTCTCACCTTCCTTGAATCTCAATTATTCTCCCTCTAAAAATAAAGCATCTCCCTCTCCTCAACTTGGTTCTACTCATATGGAAACCCTAGCTCAAAGCAAAACGGTTAAAATCTCTTTCAAAGATCTCCCTCTCAAAAGTGAGACTTTAGAGAGTAATGTTGATCCTTCTCCTAGAGAGTTTATTCCCCATGTAGATCCTTTGATGATGGAGGATGATATGATCTTTCCTAGTATTACTCTTCCTACTAGAACATCAATGCCTACTCCTTGTCTCTCTCCTAAAATTGATTTAATCTGTGATAAGATTTTAGTGCAAGAGAAGACTATCAATAATTCTTCCAACACTTTTGTTCATTCCTCTAAACCATCCTCAATCAATTTGATACATGTGAATGAAACACCTAACAAACCTCTCTTCACTGTCCAAGGTGCTTGTCCTTCTCAAAATTCTCAACCTTTAAATAAGCCTATCTTAGTGGTTCAAGGTGGTTATGCTAATGATTCTTTTTGCACTCCTAAGAAACCGGTTATTACTGTGCAAGGAGGTTATTCCTCTAAGAGCCCTTATGAGTATGCTAAGCAATTGACTAGAGAGAGTTATCATGCGGTTGCCCATACTTATAATACTAGAAACAATAGGCAACCTAATCCTCCTCCAGTTATCCCAAGTTCACTTCCTCCTTCCCAACCTATTCTTCCCCAAGCTCCACGTATTTCACAAGTTCTTGGTAAGGAATATGATCTCATAGAACAACTTAAAGCTACCCCTGCTAAGATATCCCTTTGCGATTTGATCCAAACTTCTTCCACTCATCATGGAATGTTACAAGATGCCTTGAAAGATTTGAATGTTCCTCCACCGAATACATCTAGTAATATAACATCTTTAGTTAACTCTGTGATGAATCCTAAAGCTCAAATTGTGTTTACCCAAGATGAGTTGCCTACTAGTGAAATTCAACATCAATATGATCCCTTGATGATTGTGGTTATCATAAATGACACTACTATAAGATGAACACTGATAGATAATGGTTCTGGCCTTAATGTGTGTAGCATTAATCTATTGCATAAGATGAATGTGTATACATCCCTTATTGAGCCTGAATCTCATCCCATTCGAGGCTTTGATAATGTGGCTAAGACTTCATTAGGTATTATCACCTTACCCATCATAGTGGGACCTGTTACTTTGCCCACTCCTATCCATGTTATGTCGGGAAATCTAACATACAACTTGTTATTAGGGAGACCTTGGATTCACAGTATGCAAGCTGTCCCCTCTACATTGCATAGACAAGTTAAATTTATTTATAACAATAAGACATATACCTTGATAGGTGATACTAATCTTCAGGCTTGTTTGCAAACATCTACTTCCAAAGGGAGTTCTTCTAAATCTTCCTCTTCTAATGGTGACTCTTTAAACAAGATACCTATGGACGAATCGTCACCCTCTGATAATCAAAATTCTTTGGATGAGTCTGAAGTTCCTGAAGAAGACTCTTCTCAACTTGAATATACGCATAAAAAGGCTTTTGATCCTGAGAAGGTTCTCGCAGATGACGATTGGGGATCTCTTGACTTTAATCCCACCTTTGTAGGTGAGTATAGGGTTCCTCCTAGAGAGTTTAAAGTTAAAAAGAAGGAAGAAACTAAAAATCAATCAATCTTACCTGAACCTATGAGCAATAATTTTGTGGCCGCTTCTCAAACTTCTTCTCCTCACACCTCTAATTATGAAGAGTTTGATTCTTTGTCTTATGAAAAACCACCTTCTCTTCCTGAAATGGCTGATCGTTATGGTCGTGGTTTTCGAATTTTTGCTAAGCATGGGTATCATGGAAATGGTTGTGGCGCTCATGAACAAGGGATAAAAGTTCCTCTAGAGACTAATTTTCACAATTATGCCTTTGGACTCGGCTATAATCCCTGCAAATGTACCAAAGCATCTAAAAGACCATCTCTCAATGTGAATGCTATATTTAGTAGTGATGATGATCTCACTTCAACTAAATCATCTTCTACTTCTATCAACTCTCATTCCCCTCATAAGGAAATCTTGGCAATGAACAAATCTCTTTATGAATCCCCTCAAATTTCTAAATCCACTTATGAATCTTTATCTCCTATTCATCATAAAGTCCTTTCCTCTAGGGATAAGGCTCTAATAAATTACACTCATCCCTCTTCTAAGATTTCATGTGACTTTTCTTCTTCAATCTTTATCATTTTATACATGTTCTTGATCTCACTTATAGTTGAGCATTTAACATGTCATATTCAAATACCTCATTTAGTCTATCATGTCTTTAAATAACATTAATGGCTATTATGTTGCTCATCATTATGTGACATTGGTAGCTCATTTACTGGGGGCTCATTGTCATTCATGATGGTACAATTTCAAGTGCAATCATATTTTTTGAAGCAACATAATAGCCTAATTTTCTTGTTCCTATGGGGACAAGAATGATTTCATACATCTCTTCTTTTGCTTATGTCCAAATCTCTCCCTAGAAGATTGTGTAAGTCCTTCTCATTGTCCTTATCCTTGGGAGGCAATGATCTTTCATTATTTTTATCTAAGGATCCACTTTTTCCTATTTTGTGGATGGTGTGGACTTTATTACTTGATGTTATGCCTTGTACGCATTTGTTGTTGTTTGTTCAAGGGTTCTCTCTTACAAGAGGTGTAAGTCCTTGACTACAACCTCTTTTGCACTTGGTAAAATACATCCATAGCGAATTCACTCTCCTAATTGGGTTAAAAAGAGCGTCATCCTTCATTAAGAATCACTTTCACCTCGCAAAAGAAGGAAGTATTGCATTCTTATTCTCCTCTTTGTCTTATTCTAGAAGATGTTATATTTGTCTAAGACAATTTCTCTCAGGGATAGGTGTCTTTTGTACAAATATCTCTTCTCCTCTAAGGATCTCCTTTACACATACTACAAGATATCCCTTTTCAACTATCTTATCCTTGCTTAAGGAGTGCAGAACTCTCTTGCTTGGATCTATGACATTGTTGCATTTTTGGGGTATCTTCTTGTGTGATGAAGGTAGGTATCCTTGTTCTACTTTTCTTATGACATAAAACTTACACTCTTTGAGCAATGGGTCATTCTCGGAACTAGAGCACAGACTCTTAGAGCAAGATGTCACGCTTTTGTACTATACATATACAGGTTGTAGCATACTCGGGCATAGACTCCTATGAGGTGCTTCTAACCTCCCTTACACACACATGCATGAGGTTGAGTGGAACTAGCGGCATAAGGCTAGACTTTCTCACTCTCCTCCCTTACATGGATCACCTAGACAAACTCTAGGGGTTAGTTTTCCATGTCCTTTTTCACATGGATCACCTAGACAAGATCTAGGGGCGAGAAGTCCGTGTTTTTCTCTCTCACTATTCTTCTCATGGATCATCAATGTGTGTATTCATGATTTTTTCCTTTCTTTTCTTCTCTTTGCATTTTGTTTCCATTTACATCCTTCATCTTGTGTTAGAGAACTCTCAAATCCTCACACTCTTTGTTGTGTTGGAATTGAGATTTAGTCCTCTTTCTTACCAAATGATTCTCCATTAGTTTTTGATCTCATATCAAATCTTCTTGTGAGCATTTGTCATCAATTTTCTTTAACAATTCGGAGTGGTAAACATGATACCCTGTTTCAACTCACTAAAATTTGCAAGCCGAAACAGGGGGGGGCATATAGCTACCCTCGAATTTTCATCACCTTCCTTAGTAAGCATTAGGTGATTTTGTGATCTAACGTGTGTTTTGTAGGGTGCAGTTCCTAACTATGTACTACAGATACCGCTGGGGGCTTCATTTGACAGACTTACAGATATATCCTTTTTCAAATAATGTTTACTTTTCTGTACTTTAGCTTGCATATGCACGTAGTGTTCATATGACGGCTAAAGTGGGGGCTAAATGTAGCGTCGTAAATTGTACGCACTTGCTAGGGTGGTACAATTTCACACCTAGTTTAGCACCTGCCTTGGCGCATTTTGCATTTTGCATTGCATTTCCCCTTAGCGCTTAATTAATTAAATTAATTAGGTCTAAGGTCCTATTTCATCATCTCCCACATCATAAAGTTGGGCCCTTTCATTAAAGTGTGCCCCTTTCATTTTATTCTTCCAATACATCATTTAATCAAAAACCCTAATTAGGTCCTATTTTGAACTCGGGGGCTTGATTTCGGGGGTCAAAACATCTCGAAATCAGCTGTAACTTTGGGATTCTCTCTAAAATCATCATATCCGACGGCCCTGAAAATTTGGTGAAAAGTTGTCAGGACCATGGCGCCCAGAGTGCACATGGTCCCGGACATTTTTCCTGAAATTTTAGGAGCGCGATCCAATCATAAAATAAAGCTTAACCCCAAGAAATTGGCGGGATATTCAATCTCTAGGTCGGCCAAAAGTTGAAATTAAGACCTAGGGTTTCATATATAAGAGCTCTCTTTCTTCATTTGAAAAGATCAGAATTTTGGCTTTTGAGGACCTTCTATGCAGTGAAAGAGAAGATCTTTGAAGACTTCAACAACATTCAACATCCTTCTATCAAGCATTTATCAATTTCATTCATCCATTTAGGGCTTGGGAGACATTGAAGAACAATAGGAGATTACCGACTGAAGATTGGCTTGTACTCCTCCCTTGAGGGTTGGGTATGATTTCATGTTGTTTTCATGTCTTTGCATAAGCTTCAATATATCCTTTATTCATGCTTTAGATCACTTTGCATCTTGATTTAGAGCATTTACATTATCATTTACAAGCAATTAGGGTTTACTTTCTAGGTTGCTCTAGTTTGCTTTCTTGCATTTAAGGACCTTGCACACACACTAAGTCTGCACACACAATACATTTTACAATACAACTTGGCTATTCGTGGAGGTGGAAATCATCGAAGCGGGGGTTTGACTAAGGCAAAACCCTATATAGCCGCCCATACCCTTTTCAGATATAAGTGCAGGTTTCGGGACTCG
Organism: Cryptomeria japonica; assembly: GCF_030272615.1. NCBI lineage: Eukaryota > Viridiplantae > Streptophyta > Pinopsida > Cupressales > Cupressaceae > Cryptomeria > Cryptomeria japonica. Next base: position 82,807,537 of record NC_081412.1, read on the forward strand.
GACGACGCCGCAGGTTACAGATCCAGAAGAAGCAGACGGAGACCGAACTTCACACCAAATCTCAGAGCAAAAGACCAGGATAGGGGCGTGGGGCGCCCTGGTCCTGCCAGGATAGGGGCGTTGGGCGCCCTGGTCCCTGGGACAGGGGCGCTGGGCGCCCTAGTCCTTCTGACAGCAGTTTTCAGCATTTTTGACAACTTTGCAAAACAGCAGTTTCCGGAGCAGTTTCAGGGGTAGAATCAGGACAGTGGTGCCCGCGCCCCTGTCCCGAACATTTTCAGTCAGATTTTAACTCCAGGTACGCATTTACATTCTTGTCTTGTCCTTGTGTTTACAGCTTTCCATTGTTTAAGTTCAATTCTGCAATCTTGTTAGTAGTTCATACTTGCACTTTGGGGGTTAGGAATTGAACTTGCATCATTTTATCTTTCAATTACAACAAAGGAATAGAAATCCTAATAGGTAGCCCATGGTTCTCTCTTTCACAAGAAGAAGTAGCCAATTTTGTGATACCTCTAAGCTCTTTCGTATTCCACAAGTGTGTGGTTGAAAGTGAGATTAGGGCATGTTTGCTTAGTGTCACTTTTTCTCCCACACATTTTGGTGAACCCGACGTGAATCTATCATTGCTTCCTCTTGCATTGCATTTGTTAGATCTAGATCTAGATTTAGTGTGTTTTCATTTCATTTTCATTAAAAAGAAAAAAAGAAAAAAAAAAAAAAAGGTGTGTTTCTTTGCATTGTGTGTTTAAAATTTTATGCAATTTCAAAATGTCAGATTTTTATTTGCAAGATGTTCATATTTGTGATGATTATGAGTTAGATGAAGCTTTAGATGAATTTTTGAAACCTAAATATACCAAACCTTCATTTTACCAAAAACTCATAAACATTGTTACTATGCCATTTCGTTGTGATGAGAAAGATAAGTCGAATGATTCCTCTCAAGGGTACATTCCTATCAGCTCTTCCACTAAATCTAGTAACATTGTTGTTTTCAATGATCCCCTCTATGAAGAGATATCTCCTTTTGAATCAAAAGATAAACCTTTTAATAGATATGATCATGCTTTGTTGAATGATGCCCTTGATGCCTTTGTGTCCCCTAAAAAACACTCCCTTCATGAGGATCCTTTTGTGCAAGAAGATGACATTATCCCTACATTTCCTAGTGATGGCCTTTCCTTTTCCAACAAAATTCCCACTAGAGATGATGAATTAATGGTAAATGCTTACCCTTATCCTAAATTTGGTCTTACCCATAAGCATCCCTTAGAGAAAGAAGATGAAATAATAAGCAATTTCCTTAATTCTCTCTCCCCTATTGAACATATTTTGATTCTGTGTCAGATCCGGCTTCTACTTTTTGTATTTGTTCATAGACTGTGCCTCCTTGGGGAGAAATAAAGGTATCCGGAGATGATTTTATTGGTTCTTGAAATAGTGGATTCTGAACATGAGCTACTACTACAGATATGGCCCTTTTGTGGCTTAGAAGTTTTTCTTGATGTAACTTCTGATCTTGACGTTCCCGTGCCTTGCAGATTGTTTCTGCTGATTCAGAGAGTGCTTCCTGCCAGGATTCTTCTTTGTACTTCTTCTTTACTTTCCATTGAGGTTTTGTAGTTATGCTAGACGGCTTTTTTAATAGGAAAGTGAGCTTACAACCCAATCCTGCTTTGTTTCTACTGGGCTGTGAAGGAAGATCTATGGGTTCAGTGACTCCTTTGCGTTTCCCAATAGGTCCTTTACCATCATATCCCATTTGCTGCATGATTAAGTATCCTTTTCCATATAGGTGTGTTGGTAGAACAATGTCCAGAGCAGCTGCTCTATTATCTTCTTCCTCATCTTTGTATAACCAACTAAGAATATCCTTGTCTTCTGATTCATGTGCTAGAGTGCCCAATTAGATGAAGGTACCATCAAATTTGGTGATGTGCTGAGTGGCCAGATGTGTTGATGTAGTAGGCAATCCATGAGATCTAGGTGATGTTGGCAATTTGGCCAAACATAAGGGCTCCAAAGAGTATTCTCCCATGCCTTGGTCTTTGATTTGCATTTTCTGCTTGAAATCTCCAAATAATGAGTTGGGCTTTGTTGTTTGTAGATCGGATGTTGAAGATCGCTACTTTTCTCTATTATGAGGAACCAAACTGTCTTGGGTTGCCCCCATTGTGTTGCAATGTTGAAATGGATTGTGATTAGTAGATATGGAGATTTCTTGTTCGTCATAAGGAAATTTGACACACTGGTGATACGTAGAAGGAACTCTTGCATTTCATGTATCCAGGGTCGCCCTAACAAAATATTGTAGGTGAGATCTATGTCTAAGACCTGACACATAGTATCCTTTTGCACTGGTCCCACTTGAATGGGTAACATCACAGTTCCTTTAGATGACCTTTCTTCATCATCATATGCCTTTATGGTAATCTTCTTGCAGGGATTAATAGACTCTTCTGAGAAGCCTAATGCACAGATAAGTTTTAAAGTACATATATTAAGTTCGGCTCCTCCATCTATTAAGACTCATTTTACTCAGTGTTTGCAAACAATGACTTCGATATGGAGAGGAGTGTTATGCAGATGACTCAAGGAAGCATTGTCATGCTCTGAGAAGGTGAGGTTATGAGGTCTTGTCATATGGGCGACCATGGCTTGAAATCTATCTGTATCCAGATTTTGAGGTACATTGGTTTCCAATAGCGCTTATTCCAATATGTCTTTGTGCTTCGGTGATAGTTTTAGCAATTCTAGTATAGATATTTGAGCTGGAGTTTTGCGTAGTTGGCTAACCAAGTCATATTGGATTTTTGGTGTGGTAGTTGTAGGTCACGTATGTCCTTTTAAGACATATTTCTGAGTTTGGGTTGTTACATTGACTGATTCATGATCACGCTGATCTCGGATGGTGATGACATTTACTTGATGATCTTTAGCTGCTATGTGATTTATGGTGTTGTTGTAGATATGGTTGATACGAGCTCCGCGTGTATCATCCGAGGTTGAAGCTCCATCTTTGTTGTAATTTGGGAGAGGATTTTTAAAGGCTCCATGATCACCATTTGTTTTGAGACCATCTACCGTTAAGTCACCTCGATCAATCATATCTTGTACCATGTGTTTCAATCTCATGCAATCGTTCGTCCGATGACCCTTGTTACAATGGAAATCACAATAGTGTGAATCATTCCACCAAGGTGGTTTGATTTGGGGTTCATAGTTGCTGATTGGAGGCAAAGAAAGAATCTTGTTTGTCAAAAGTTCTCTGAATGCTGATTCTAGTGATCGCCTTAGTGGTGTGAAGATATGCTTTTGGAAATTGTTCGTGTTGTTGCGTGAATTGTTGTTAGGTCCTGGATTCATGTTTTTGCTTTGAGTATCATTGGTGTTGTTTGTGTTGAGTTGTCCTTGATCAGTGTTTGGTGCATATGTGTTGGCATTAGTATTTTTAGGATTCTTCATAGTTTGAGGATTTCTGGATAATGCAAGCACTGGTTGCTTAGATTTGGGATCATGTGAGTCATTGTTGCCTTCGTTTTTGTTTCGAGTCCAAAATCAAGATTTGTCTAGGTTGTTGTTGTTCTGGTTATTGTAGTTTGATGAGTTTGTTCCTTGTAGAATTTGAGTGTTCCCTTTTTGACACATGCTTCCTCTACTTGAATGCCATTTTCAATTAATTTAGCGAAAGATGGTATGCATTGAAGTTTTAGCCTGTAACTCATTTCACCATTCAAATTGTCAATGAAGATTTCCATTTTCTCCTTTTCAAGAATATCTCGAGGATATCTTGATACCATATGTCGCCAGCGTTGAAGGAACATCATGAATGTTTCATTGTTATTTTGTTTGGTGTTACAAACATCTAGCATGGTTATGGCATTTTGGATGTTATAGGAATATTGGGTTATGAATTTGTTAACCAATTCATCAAATGATCTAACAGGTGGTGTAATTTTGGATAACCATTCCATTGTTTGCCCTCCCAGGCTTCTTGGGAATAACCTCATCAGATAGGTGTCATCATGAGCAAATTCAAGACTCATTGTGCAAAATTCTCGAACATGATCTCGGGGATCACTTTTCCCATCATATTTATCAAATTTGGGAACGTCTAAGTTTGGAGGAAAAGGCACCATGTTCAATCTTCTGTCAAATGGATAAGGATAGATTTCGTTTAAAGAGTACCACACTGTTGTCCCTTGTTGCATGTCATGTATTTGTCTTTGTAACATTTGCATTTGTTGAGTAAGGGTAGCCAAAGGTATATTGTCTTGTCGAGGGAAGAGTTCTTCCCTTGTATTAGTTCTCAGCTGAAAAGGTGTGTTAAATGGTATATTTTACTCTGGAGTTTCTAGCTTGGGTATACACATTTCTGGTATATGTTGTTCTGGAATGTGTTGTTCAAGGTTACGAGTTTCCTCTTCTCTTTGTTGTTCTTGATATGCATATTGTCGAGATCCAGTTATAAAGATGTTTGTGTCTAAATCTTCAGGAAGTTTGACGCCTTTACTTGTGAGCATGAGCAGATACTTTTCTTTGTCATTTTCCATAAGCCTTTCTACAAGTTTTTGGAATGAAGGGTTTTCCTGACATTCTCAAAGAAGCGCTTTAGAAATTTCAGTCTCTTCTAAGTGTGGAACTTCAAAAGGATTTGACAACCTTCGATTCATACTAGACTCTGCGTGTGTCTCGCTTTGTTGGTTTCTTTGAGAACGAGTAACAGACATTTTAGTAGAAACTTTCAGTGACGACGGGGACAAAATCCTCGTTGATATGTTGCTCAAGGGTGCGTGTTTCTGGTTGAGATGTGTTATAAGTGATACACTCGTCGAGCGAGAATTCCGGATTGATTTTTCCTCCGTGGTTTATGATTTGATTAAAAGCAGACTTTTGACAGTAGGCTTTTGTTTTTAAGGGCTCTTTGTCAAATTTGTTGGATTTGTTTTGGATATAATGTTTGACGTGATGAAGGAATACCTGATGAGATTTGAAGAGTTGACGATTGATGTATAAAAACTTATTTCTCTTGATGAACTTGGAAAAATTAGGTTGTTGTTTCTTCAACGTGATGTTACGATAAAGGTTCTTTCTTCTCAGAATATGGGGATTAGTCATGCATGAGTGATCAATGGTTTTCTTTGATTTGTTTGGATTCGGTTGATCTTTTTTGGAAAATTTCAAATTTTACTCTATCAAAGTGAAGGTTTAGATGCCCCTTCATGACAAAGTGTGTCAAATGATATGGATAAAAGCCTCCCGATATGGAGACTTGATTTGACAACTTGAAAATTTTAAACAACTGTTCTTGAGATGAAATCCGTAAGATGGTAAAGGATTCTGTTGATACTGATGATGAGGTTTCTGAATTATGATAAGATAGATATGTTTTATCGTGCGATCAGTTTAAGATTTTTACAACATTTGTTTTGACACAAATTTAGCTCAAGAAATAGTTTTAACGGTTTGTTTTCGCTACTCTGCTTTGATGAAAAGTGTTGTTGATAATGAGAGGCTTTTGAAAATGTTTTCAAAATTTTTAAAATTCCTCACTGTTTTGCCCTCTGTCTATATGTTTTTGATCACGCGCTAAAATAGAGACGAAATGCACTACTAAAATTACTCTGCGCGCTAAAACAATGACCACACGCGCTAGGCTGCCCCCAGACATGCACTAAAATTTTGACTGTTCAAAAAAATTGTTTTCTGCCTGTTTAAAAAGTCATGTGCTAACCTGGGCCTGTGACGCGCTAACTTGTGAACCGGATGCGCTAATGTTTGGTTTCCACGTGCTAAGCTGATGCTTCCACACGCTAGACTATTTTTCTGATGCGCTAAATGTTTCAACACTAGTTTGATTTTGGGATAAAACGCTATTGTTTGGAACCGATGCGCTAACTTGATGGTTGAATGCGCTAACAAAAGTACCTCACATGCTAAGAAGTTGCTCTTATGCACTAAACTGCCCTGATTTTTCCTTTGGTTGGTTTTTTGTAAATTTTGGAGTTCTGTTGTGAATTTTTCAGGTTTGATGGATGATTTTTTGAAGTAGTAAATGCAAGTATGACACAAAAAGTACAACCATTTTGCCTAATCTAACAAAAAGTGTATGTTCTGCGAGGATGTGTTCAAATCCTCAATGTTTTAACAGGTTTGGATATGAATAATACACTTCAGAAAGACTCTTTATTCAAAGGTCATAAATAACATCATAGCCCACTAGTCTTGATACTTCGTTAGCTCAAACAGCCGTGTCACCCCCTAGAGGGCACCCATTTTTTTGCCTTTTGCTAGAAATTAACTCAAAGTGAATCACTTCACAGTTGAGTAGTTATCATTCTTCCCCACCCTTGCACTATGATGTTATAAATGTCTGGTTACTGACTCAGTTCAAAGCTTCTATTTCTATGGTTCGTAATCAGGCTTCCTGTTCGGCCATCAGTGATAAAATCCCTCAGGAGGCTTCCCAACCTTTAGAACAAAGGCTTTACGTATCTTGGGGATACTGGGGGAAGGCTAATCGCTGCACGCAACCATTGAAAAGGACTTTCATCACTTTTCACTTTTGATTATAGTGGGTTGGAATACTTGGCATCAAAGTCATTCCCCACTTAGGTCGTTCCCTTCACACCGGCCATAAACGGCTTTAAGAGTTGATTTCAACTCCTCGGGAAGGCAGGCCTACTAAAGGATGTAAAATGCTTTTGAAGGAAAGAAAGCTTTTTAAGAGAGGTCTAGTTTTTTGGATCACCCAGTTAAGGGGAGAGCATATACCTTCCTCTTTCGATTCAAGGCAATCACAACTTCTTTTTAAACCTTCAATTCAGTGATTTTCTAATCTCTACTGGGAGATGTTGCTCCAAGAAAAGCATGGTGTTAATTTTACTTCCTCAAAGCAATGATTATTTAATCTAAGGAAATAATCGTGTCAACAAAGCAAAAGGTTCAATTTGGTCAACAAATAAAAATCAGTAAACAAAAGGGGAATCACTTCCCTCCTTAATTGTAACAAAAATTTTGAGGTGAGGTTCTTTCCTTTGCAAAAATGAAAGTGGATCCTTTTATGCACCAAAGGATGGTGAGGTTCTTTTTAAGCTCAATTTTTGCGAAAAAGAAAATTTTGTGTTGTTCTTTTTAGAGCCCAAATTGAGAAATTTTCTCATAGGAAAGCAAGAAAAGATTTTGATTTGTTGTTCATTTTACTTGCCCAAAATAAAAGTGAGTTCAATTTTATTTAAACAAGAAAAGAAAGAAATTTGAACTTTTGTCTAACTTAGAAAAGTTAGTAAAAATTTAAACTACTTTAACTCTAGCTTAAATAAAATGGATCCAGAATCTGCAGTCAACTGTCAGTAACCTGCAGAAAACCAGTCAATTTGTTAGCAAAAAGGTGAATTCCATGGACTTCCACAAGTCTAAATTTTAGTTTCTGGTACAAATTAGTTGTTTTTTTTTTCTTTTTCTTTTCTGTCTTTGATGTGCTACAGAATAAACTGTACACGCTACAATATAACAGCGATGCGCTAAAAGAAGGTTTCAACGCGTTACACTATTTTTGGGATACGCTACTCTATGTGTCGAAATCGCTGCTCTGTTTTTCTCCCACACCGAGACCTACAGGAAAAATAGTAATCCTATGTGCTAATATATGGACTTCACATGCTAGATGATGGACTCCACGTGCTGAACAGTAAACCAAATGCGCTAGGCTGTTAACCGGATGCGCTAAACAGTTAACTTCATGCACTAATTCATTTTTCCCGCGTGCCTACAAAAGTGGATATATTTTAAAACCGATTAGATATATGGGGTTGTGCCCCACAGTGGGTGCCAGAAATGTATGCGGGAAAAGCGGGTCGATAGAACACAAAATGTGAAAAATGGAGTTCTATGGAGCTTTGCTCACACACCCACAAGACTTCTTGGTGCAAGCTATGGAGTAATGAAGTATCACTCAGCTTCCCAAGGTTGGTTCCATGGTTCTCTATCTTACACGGTCCCTCAAACCAATGTTTTTTCTCTCAGATCACTGAGCAAAATGGTTTAGGGATGGCAAATGTAAGAACGAGGGATGCTTTTTGTAGATTTAATATGAGATGCATCCTAAGCTATGCATGATCTTAAAATGCAATAAACTAGATTATAAGATGACAAGATTAGTATAAATACTATCCTAACATGATATATTAGTCTATGATTTAGCTAAATGATAAAGAAATTATTCTAAACATGCATATTTAGACTAATTCCTATATAAAAGAGAGGCTAAATGATGAGCATAAATGGTATATGAAAGATTGAATGTATTTGAGCATAAGTATGGTACTACAAACTTGGATTGATGAAAATGGAGGGATAAGAGCTCTATTTATAGCAAAAATAGGGCAATGGATGGCCAAGATTGAAAGATTCAATTAAGGGTTGAGTTTGAAAGTTGGGAATCCATGTTTGCAATTTGCACCAATGAAATGGTGATAAATGTCAACATAGGGTTGGGTTGAGAGAAGGGGTTGGAGACATTAAATGGCTGAGAAGACCTTATGGTTATCTAGAGGGTAAGGGTTAAGCTTAAGTTAGGCTTACCCATTGGATTAAGAGCTAATCCAAGGATAAACCCTTGTGCAAATGATTAAGAGATAATCATGGTCAAAGCATTAAAGGCTTGATGAGACCCTTGGGTTGGATGAAGGTTAAGTTAGGCAAAAAGTCTCTAACCATGTAAGAGGGTTGAATTAACCATTAATGGTTTGGGAGACTTTGGAAAATTAAGTGGTTGAAGACTTGAAGCCTTTAATGGTTATCAAAGACTTTAAGGTTTTGAGAAGTGACCTCCCCTTTCTTAGGGATGTGACAAAGTTTAGAAGATGGGTTAGGATAATTAGAAGTGATTAGAAGAGTCTAAAAGGGGGGTTAGGAATAGGGTTTAAGAAGCAAGTGGAAGATGTAGGATTTTGCAAGTGGATGGAGGGATAATAGGATTTAATTGAAATAAAGTTAATTTAATTCAATTTGGTTTCAATTTGGGGAGATTAAATAAATTAGATTTATTCAATTTAGGATAACTATTTAATTAAATTTTGAATTTAATTAAAAGTGGATAGAGGGGATTTAATTGAATAAAATGATTTATTCATTAAATGAGTGAATTTAATTGAGTAATTTACTTAATTAAATAGAAGAATGCGGGTAATTTAATTAAATTGGATTTAATTAAATAGGGAAATGAATATAAAATATTCATTTAGGAATATGGTCATTTTTATACGTCTACAGAATCCATTTCGATATTCTAGTAATTTGAAATGGGCACAAGAGGTCATTGTTTGACATAAGAGAGAGGCATCATATTCAAGCATAATCCAAGGAAAAATCATTGTCCCCAATCTTGTCAAGTTTTGAAAAATAGATACAGCTAAGATATCAAGGGAACAAAGAATACTCACTGTCACAGTTACCACTTTCTCCTAAATCTTATGGTAAACCATCAAACTTAAAACAAAAATCAGTTATAAAACCTCTTCCAATATTTGATGGAGAATTTGTTAGTGCTAGGACATTATCTGAGGAAACAAAGGACAAAGATGTGCTACAATGGCTATATAAGGATGAAGAAGTTCAACAAAAAATAAAAAATGTTAGAATACCTATAGAAAAATATGGAAAAGGAATTAACATCCTTCAAAAAATGGGATACACTGAAATAGGTCATATAGGAAAAAGAAAAGAAGCTATCTTAGAACCCATACAATCTCATACTCAATAGGCTATAGACAAATCAAGCTTAGGGTATGGACAAGTTACTCCACAAGAAGAAACATCTTCTAGGCAACAAAAATATGAACATGAAAAAAGACAAGAGAAACTTGCAATAGAAAGAAAAGAAGCATCTACCAAACAACAAGAACAAGCAAACATAAGATCACAAAAAGAAAGAGCTTCTAATCAGCAAGAAAGACAAAATAAAGACAATTCCCAAGCAAAGTCAACTTCTAATCAAAATAGACAAGAAGCTGGTATAAAGCAAGTAGAACTAATAGCAAGACCAATAGAACTGAATATCAACCCAGAAGAAGTTGCCAAAAGCTATATGAACAAATCTACAGATTGCAAGTTGCCAGTGACACAAATTCCAATGAATGGGAATGGGATTCCTATCATTCTAAGCAATCAGCTAAAGAAACCTGCTATGAAGATGTGGTTGTGGAAGTAGTTCATGCGTATGCAGGACAAATGTTAGGAACTATATCACTTGAATTATAATCACATTCAACCAACTTAGATTTAATCGAGGAAAATCAGGAACTACTTGTGAGAGGTCATTCTGACGAGAGTATCATCCTAGAAATTGAAATACATATTGAAGACTTTAACATTTCTATCATGAGCCTTAATGCCTTTGAAACATCTCAACTGAAGGATCCCTTACCTTTAATACATCCTAAACTTATTGACTGGGATAATGAAGGACATACTGGAATTGATACATTTCCTAATGACAACGCTATTTCCTTATACCTCAATACAATTGAGCCCACCACAACTTCCACCAAGGATTTTGTTAACGCATCTTCTTGTCAAGTGGGTGTCAAATCTCCCAGTCGCAAAAGTAAAAATAAAGAAAAAAATATCAGGTCTAATGTTGAAAACCATTTATTGGAAACATTAGACCAAGGAAAAGTAAAAATAAAGGAGGCATCTAATGGTGAAAATCTCCTTGAGGCACCAGAAGATGGGAGATTTGACTCCTTACCTGAATATTATCAAGAGAGATCATCTATATTGATTGAACCAATAGAGGTAGTCAACATCAGAACAAAAAATCAACCAAAGATTCTACATCCCACAACCTCTTTATCAGAAAAAGAAAAGAAGAAATATCTAGAATTTTTCAAAAGATGACAAATCAATTTCACCTAGTCATATGCAGAAATGCCAGGGTTGGATCCAGATCTTATAATGCATCACCTAAATGTCGCTCTAGGAGCTAAACCAGTAAAACACAAATTGAGAAAGATGCATCCTCATATAGCTCTCCTTGTCAAAGCAGAACTGAAGAAATTACTGGACATGGGATTCATCAGACTGGTGGCATATCCTCAATGGGTATCAAACATAGTTTTCATTTCTAAACTGGATAAAAGTATCAGAGTTTTCATAGACTTCAAAGATCTCAATAATGCATGTCCAAAGGATGACTTTCCTTTGCCTAATATTGACATCATTGTCGATTTAAATGCTGGACATTCCATGTTTTCCCTAATGGACTGTTTCTTAGGATTTAGTCAGATTAAAATAACTCCAGAAGATCAAGAAAAGACAACTTTCACATGTCCATGGGGTACTTTCTACTAGAACGTCATGCCATTTGGACTAAAGAATGCAGGTGCTACATATCAAAGAGCCATGACAACAATATTCCATGACATGATGCATACATTCATGGAAGACTATGTGGATGACATATTGGCAAAATCATACAATAGAGAAGAACATTTAGAAATAATCAAAAAGATCTTTGACCAGTTAGAACAATACAAGCTAAGGCTCAATCCCCAAAAATGTGCCTTTGGTGTCATGTCAGGTAAGCTATTGGGATACATTATTTCAACTAGAGGTATAGAAGTAGATCTGGCTAAAGTTAAAGAAATCATGGAAATGACATCTCCCAAAAATATCATTCAACTAAGATCACTTCAAGGATGACTGCAGTCAATTAGAAGATTTATTGCTCAATTGACAGATAAATGTCAACCATTTACACATCTATTGCACAAGAATGTTCATTTAAAATGGGACAATCAATGTGAAGAAGCATTCAACAAAACCAAGGAATATCTCATGCAACCACTAGTCCTAATGTCACCAATTCAAGGAAAGTCATTGTTATTATATGTATCAGCCACATAAGTATCATTAGGAGTTTTGCTCGCACAACAAGATAATGAAGGAAAAGAACGTGCTATTTACTAAATCAGTAGAACATTAGTGGGATATGAGCTCAATTATTCACCAACATAAAAAGAACACTTAGCAGTATTATTCGCTTCTCAAAAGTTGCGACACTATCTACTCTCTCACTCAATCAAACTCATTGTTAAAATAGACCCATTAAAGTATTTGCTTGATAAGGCAACATTAATAGGAAGATTAGCAAAATGGGTCATGATCCTGAGTGAATTCAATATTGAATATGTGGAAATTAAAGCTATCAAGGGACAAGTTATTGCAGACTAGCTAGCAGAGGCACCACTTCAAGATGATCATCCTTTAAACATTAAATTTCTATATGCTAATATCCTCACAGTCACCAAATAGGCATGTCAATTGTACTTTGATGGTTCATATACCCAGCATGGATCAGGAGCAGGCATTTTATTCATCACACCACAAGGTCACACAATTCTAAAGGCATATAAATTGAGTTTTTCATGCACAAACAATACAACAGAATATGAACCTTTGGTCACAGGAATCAAAATGGTCGTAGAATGGAACATCACACAGTTACAGGTTTTTAGAGACTCTCAGCTCGTCATCAATCGAATTAATGATGATTATAAAACAAAGGATGGCAAACTAATTCCTTATAAAAAGATGGTAGATCATTTTAAGAAGTATTTTATAGAAATCACTTTTGAGAAGATTCCAAGAAATGACAACAAAGTAGTAGACGTCATGGAAACACTTGCTTATCTACTTCAGACATAAGAAAATCAAGAGCGTTATGAATTCTTGGTGGAAGAGTTGTTTTACCTTGCCCATAAATGTCCTGATTCCCAAATTATCTATCACCTTATTGGGCATGATTCCTCTTGTTATGGCCAAATTTATACATACCTGAAAGATAACACCCTCCCTCCCGACTTGTCAAAGAACCAAAAGCGAAATTTCATTCGCCAATCTTCCCATTATACTCTTGTCGTAGATACCCTTTTTAAATGAGGTTTGGACGGTATTCTCTTAAGATGTCTCGAGCAAGAAGAATATAAGAAGGCCTTAAATGAGGTCCATAACAACATTTGTTGCACTCATTCAAGTGGTCTTACCCTTTCAAAAAAACTCATACACTTGGGCTATTATTGGCCAACTATGGAACGAGATTCTTTTCAGATAGCTAAAACATGCAAACAATGTCAAATCCATGGAAATTTAATTCACGTACCCACGCAAGAGCTTCATGCTTTGGCAACCTCTTGGCCTTTTTCCAATGGGGTCTTGATCTAGTAGGAAAGATAAATCCTCCTTCATCCAATGGTCACAAATTTATTCTTGTAGCTATAGAATATTTTTTTTAAATGGATTGAGGCAGTACCTCTCACAAATATCATAGGGAAAAAAATTGTTGCATTTATCTTCAACTACATCATATGTCACTATGGCATACCCATGACCATTATCACTAATAATGGGTGACCGTTCAAGAGCTAGGATGTATAAGAGCTTTGTGAGAAATTTCAGATCCAACATAGAATCTCCACACCCTACTATCCACAAGGGCATGGACAAGCAGAAGCATCAAACAACAATTTTGAAAATCCTCAAAAAGACAATGAATGATGCTAGCAGAGATTGGCATATTCAATTAAACCCTTCTCTATGGGCCTATCATACTAGTATCTGAACTCCTACAAGAGCCACACCTTTCTCTCTTGTCTATGGATCAAAAATAGTACTGCCAATAGAAGTAGAGATACCTTCTCTACGAGTATCATTAAAAGGCCTTATTCCAGATGAAGAACAACGAGTATCCAGACTACAAGAGCTAGAATTGATCCATGAACAACAACAAAATGCCTTTGATCATTTGAAGGTGTATCAACAAAGAATGTGCCAAAGTTATAATCACAAGGTCAAACCAAGAGCATTTCAAGTTGGAGAACTAGTGCTAAAGGAAAATCCACGCAACCAGTTACATCAAGAAAAGAAAGGGAAGTTTGAACCAAATTGGTTGGGTTTGTTTGTGGTCACAACAACATTTAGGTCAGAAGCGTATCAACTATCAATGCCAAACAAAGATCAACTCGAGAAACCCATTAGTAGCATGCATCTAAAAAAAAATTATGTCTAAAAGCAGAAAATCCAAAGAAAAGTGAAAAAGCAAAAAATCCAAAAAAGTGAAAGAGCAGAAAAATACAAAAAAAAAGTGAAAAAGTAGAAAATACAAAAACATCGAAAATAGTGAAAATGAAAAAAAATCAAATATGAGAAAAAGTGCAATAAAAATTAGATGGGAAAAACCTGGCAATATACGCTATCTGCCAACTAGCTCTTCCATCTATTAGTTCAGGCATCCTTCCACTTGCATTCATCTTCATCAACACTATTCATATCCATAATAAAGCCTTTGTACATATGCAGACATCGCAGGTGATTTCTCACCATGGTTTGGATCATTGTATTTACCTTCATAAAGTTTGTTTCTAGACTGGAGGCAAAATCTTGAACCTAGCTAGGGACAAAATTTCCTTGGGCTTAATCAAACAAGTAGAACAACAACTAGGCAACACTTGTCAAGCGAAAACCGAGACACATCCAACGTTTAACACAAGATCAAATTATCTACCATCAATTATCAACTATCAGTCCAAGCCTAACAAACACATATCAATGGATGATATCTTTTGACTAACGGTTTTAACACTTTATCAACAATGGTTCAACTTTTATATCTTGATTTTTGCTATCATGATTTCTGAGTGACTCCAAGATGTCTTTGACTAGAGGAACAAGGAAGGAACATGATATTTTCTTGTCTACTATTTGTAAATTAATCGTTAATATGTGCAAATTTGTCTCAGGACATGATCATCGGAGTATCATCAAAGACATTTCAGATTTGCATATAGAAATGGTTAATACCGCCTGTTTTACACAAGTAACACTCAGGTCATATTGGTTCAATTATACCTCGATGCTTGTGCTAAATTGCAATATAATAACCCAGGAAAGTAGCGATCAGGTTATCATGGTTCAATTATACCATCGATAGTTTCACTCACTTCTCCCATTTTAAAGGCTCAATGAAGACAAAAAGCAATGACCAAGTGACTAATCTGATCATAGCTTTTCATTTCATTTGCATTTGCATATTTAAGGTAAATTGCATTTCATTTTTCATGGGATCACAAAAGCTCATCTTTTCCAAGGCCAAACGTTTCAATAGGTGTTATCTCTCTTACTAAGTGATTGATTACATTGGACATTAACAAAAATAATCAATTCATTCATCCTGCATGATAAATTAGTTCATTTCATCACATGTAAGCATTGCATAATAAGACATCATTCATATAGATCATTCAATCATTCATTTAAAATCAATCATTCATTGCATAAATATCAATCATGTGAAGTGGCATCATCATTTCATTGCATTGCATCCATCTCATATCAATGTACATAGATAAAATCATAAAAGCATCATACAAATAGGAAACATTTCATTGCACATGAATCACATAGTACATATAGCATCATCTTGCATCATCATATAAGAAGCATACATCCATCATCTAGTGTCCATAATCATATAGCAAGTAGAATGCATCCATAATCTCATAAATCATATAGAGCGAATAGAATCGATTGCATATCATATCATTAAAAATAATCAAGGTCCAATGTACAATGATATTACGAAAATGTCAGAGTTACATCACAAAAATATATCGCAGGAATCATCAATGTCTCATCAATGGTGTATACAAAATCAAATCAATGATCAATCTCTCATATCAATATCAACTAGGATGATGACCAAAACTTTCTCTAAATATTGTCAACCTAAACAAATCTCATGCTACTCCCCCAAATGCACCAACATCAACACATCTAAATCTTCTTGCAATGGGATATCAACAAAATGTCAGTTCTTTATCCAATCAATCGCTTTCATTAATTGATCTGATATCCTATCTGATCACTAGAGATTTCCATCAATCTCTTTGAGCACCCATCAGTGATTCTCATTCATCAAGAGGTCACGCATCTAGTCCATCAAATCTTGAGATTACATCAGTGACTCTCGTCAATCATGAAGTCAATCAAAATCATCATATCACATCATCAAATCTTGAGTTTATATCATTGACCCTCATCGATCATGAGGTCAATCAAACTCTATCAATCATCAATTCAAACAAAACATCAAAGTAATCAAATAACTGACACTTTCATCAACCAAAGTTGCACGAATCAAATAAGTTTTATTAGGGAATCAATTACGCAAAAATCTAAACAATCCAATCATCAATTCTCTCAATTGATCTCCCGAGGGGGCATCCTCGCATCATAATCTATCAGTCAATGTCTAGGGCATCATATTGAATCTGTTGGCAAATAAGAGGAATTGATTATGTGTTTCATTGATGTTTGTCATTGCTGTCAACACTAGCTTGTTTGGTTGTCTATCGAGTTTCAATAGAGTGATTGGCTTGTGATGTTGATTAGGAGATTGATCTCTGGTTTGTTCCAATTGGTGGAAATGGTTTGGTTCAGTCATTCATGTTATTCATGTGCGTATCTCATTCAGTTGGTTCAGGATTTGGTGATCTGGAAGCTATCATATGTTCTTGTAAGCCTTTTGGTTACCAGTAAGAGTTTTACCGACAAAGCTTTGTTGAAGATCTTTTGATGGATTTGATAAGTGGTGTTGGTGTAGCTTCTACTAGGTTCTCGGGATGTTGATGGTTATCATGTTCGTGTTCTAGTTGATTGGTGGTGTTCCTTTTGGCTTATGGTGACCTATTTTAGGTCTGGTGCTATTTTGTTAGGTTATGGACCAGTTTATGTAACGTGTTGGTGGATGCTCCCGATGCATTACTGATTGAATTTATTGATTGGTTAATGTTGTTTAGCCTTAGGCCAACTTGGGTTATGATCGGTTTGTGGGTTTATGTAATGGATTTATTGTATTATCTTTTAGGTGGCCAACCTAATTGCTTAGGTCTCGGGTTTGTATATATATGATGTAAGATCTCTTTGTAGATCATAGGATGGTCATGGATGGTTATGGGATTATCTGTATGCAAATAAAGTTGTAATCGTATGCAGAGGTTTTGGTCGATCATAGGTGATCAAATTGGGTTTGTGTAAGAGGTGTAAGAACTCCGGTATTGAGCTTAATTGAAATTGTACTCAGGCATAGGAGATGTTATTCTTGCAGTTCATTCTTCTTTCCAGATTGTAGTCTGGAGATTCCTGTAGTCAATGAGGCTCCTTTGTGATGAGTTGTGCACTCTAGGTAGTGTGCCTTCCTAAATGTGCAAGCCCCTTATTTTAATCACATACTTCCTGTAGAAGTATCATCTGACTATGGGTAGGGCTTCCCACTATATTTTTTCCCTTTAGTGAGTTTTCCACATACAAATCTTGGTGTTATGTGTTGTGGATGCATGGTATTTGGTTTATAATTTATGTTTGTTTATGCATCCCAATAAAAGGTTTTATGTTCTTAAAGTTTCATAATCTGTTGACAACTGATTCACCCCCCCTCTCAAGTGTCCATCGGTTATCCTAACAATTGGTATTAGAGCCTGGTCCTCTCTACAGAAGCTTAACCACTTCAAGAAGATCCTATGGAAAATAATCATTCAACTTCAATTGCTTACTAGAAGGACAACCCTAAACTTGAAGGAACAAATTATAGAGTATGGAAGCTTTAGATGGAGACTCATCTAAGATGTCTTAGCAAGGTGATTTGGATATCACCGAGAAAGGCTATACTCCTTATGATCCGACATTTGGAATCTGTTGGAATCCAAGAACACTAAGAGGGGGGGTAAATCAGTGTTCTACCAGTGAGAATAATTTTAACCCTACTAATAAAACAACTCAGTAACTGGTATACATAAAACTAAATAACAAGTAGTAATAATGAAACCACCAAGATAAACACCATATCAAATATTTCTACGTGGAAAACCTCAAAGAGGAAAAACCATGGTGGGATTGGTAACCCACAATATCTATCCACTGGCCAAATGAATAAAAATTACATGAGGGGCCTGCACATGCAGGAAGACACACTGCTCAATATAAAGGAGCCTCATTGACTATAGATATGAAATACTGAATTACAAACAAAATTTGAACTCTAAGTGTCCATATGGTATGCTCAATGAGTTCTATTTTAAGCACTGTCTGTACCAGCTAATGCTGCCTCCTCCCTTACTCGTAACCTGGTTCGCTTTCCAATCCTCTTTGCAAATAACCAAGACTGACTATAGATCATTACATTTGTATGATGTTGATCAAGCTCTCACTCACATAATATCACATAACCTGTATTAAAATGACCTAACCAGACTAACTTATATACCCTTTCCATACATAAACATAAATGCCTTATGTTGGCTTACAATCATATTACAAGTTAATTACATGTCGGCCTAAACAAAAATATAAACATTAATCTTCGTGACCATTGGCGCTTTGATGTTACATTTCCTGGATCAATCTTCTATGTTGGCCTCCAAATACTAGTTCCTTATTTGTCGGTGTCCCTGAATGCCAGTTGTAGAACCATGAATACAGAATAAGTAATCAACCCAAAATGATGTGTGTTGCCATCAATGACAACACCATTAGCCTGAATGAGTGTCAATTGCCAACAATCTCCCCCTTTGGCATTGATGGAAACACTCATGTGAATTATGGATTGTTGAAGTGATGTACCAATTCCTACCCAAAACTAATCTTAGAAGGTTTCTCCCCCTAAGCTATACATTACTTCTTATGTCCCTTAATATTTTTCACATCCAACCTTGCCCCCTTTGACAACAATGCCAAAGCTAGGGCAAATAATAATGAATGAAATAATGCAATCAAAATTGTGATTACCGATCTAGATGTACTTGAAAATATTCGGATAAGCACCCTTCAAAAATTCCAAATAAGTATCCCAGCCGGTTTTTAAGGTGCTCAAAGTTGATACCAACCCATTAAGAATGTATGCATGTAATTCTACTTCTGTTAGGTTTGTCGATGTGGGATTACTCATCTGATCTATACACTCCCTCTTATGAAGAAATAAAGTATTAAGTCGGGGACTGACCAAACCTCTTAATTCTCTATTGCGTCAGATTAATGTGTCCTTGTCCTACTCCAGAACTAAAATTTATGACTCTAAAAGAAAAATTTAAGCATCAACAAAATTGGTCAATGACTCAGTACCATCAAAACTAAGCACAATTTGTTCCAACTTGTCCTTATCTACCTTAATTTCATTATCTAGGTCTGTTGTTAGTTTTGTTGTGTTAGTGCAAGACTAGTATATTCGACTACATTGATGAAGAGCTTCATCAATCCTTGTTATATCTTTTGTCAGCTTAGCTTTATCTGATGTGACATATTATCACAAGTGACCTTCCTAGCTACATTATATCTTTCTACCAACTATTTTTTTAACACTTGTTGAATAGTTTTATACTCCTTTGCAATATGTTCAGTCAAACCTTTCAACTTACCGGAGGGACATGCAACCCAATCTATCTTGCATTTCGGTGTAAGCTGCTGCAAAATTGGAATTGCCTTCTCAATAACCTGCTTATCCTTTGATCCTTCCTTCGTCAATTTCTGAGCTACAACAAACATTAATTCAAAACTACTCAGCTGCTCAATATTCTTTTTCTCACAGTGACCAAAATCTTCTTGACCAGATGAGTCAAGTGCCAACAATGAGGGACCAATAGTCGGTGATGGTGTCGGAGGTGTTGGTACCCTAACTTCGGTCTATTCAACCTGTTCTTTCTCCTCTTCTTTTTGTTCTACTTCCTTTTCTTGTTCCTTCTCCTTAGCACCAGTGGCTTCACCACTTGGTGGAGTTATTTGTGTTGCCTCTACCTCATGAATTTCAATTGTATCAACATCAATTACCAGAGGAAAATTATCCTCAATATTATCTACTGGTTATTGATCTCCACATCTTGTACATGTGAGACTGACGAAGGAATGTCCTCAATTAATTTCTTGCACAAAACCGATGGATTTTCACCTAATATAGTTTTACCCTTAGCATCAACCGGGATGTCTGGAATGTCAGACTTAGGAGGTACATCCACTGATGTAAAGAAATCTAGTTTATCAATAAAGAATTTTACCCATGCCTCATGATTTTCCTTGACTATTTCATTCACTCTGCCCACCATAAGACTTAAATGCCTGTGTCTACTCTAGAAAATTGTTTTATTAGAAAACTCAAGACACTGTTGCATTTCCTCTTCAATGATATCACCACAAACAGTCAACAATTCCTGAACCCTTATATGTTTATCTTCCTCAATAACAGATAATATCCTAGCATCTAACTTAGTATATAAATATGTTGGTATTTGCTTCTCTATTTCAATTTAAACTTTCTTATATATGTCTAAGTATAACAAAATTGATTCCTCAATCTCCTTTTGTTCCTTATCATCCATAAGTACATAATAATGTTGTATATTACTCAAAATTCCATCCTTAGTTATTTGATCAATTAATTCAACAACCAAATGAACAGGGATAATCATAACACTTTTACTAGATTCAAGAGCCACATCTAAATCCGATTTCTTGTTCTTACTAGGAGTGGGAGCAGTCTCTTTTATCGGTTCCCTCTTCTCTGTAGGCTTCGTCTCCTTCAAAGGTTTCTTTGGGGTTGTTGGAGGGGTGACCTTTGCTTTCTGTTGTTTTCCTTCCTCAGCCTTCTTCCTCTGAATCCTCATGTTTATTTTAGGAATCTTGGGGGCTCCTCTTCAGTCTCAGAACTGGATGCAACAGGGGTAATGTAGGTCTCTAGTTTCTTCCTCTTCATCACACCCTTGCCAGTTGTTGTTGTCGAAGGAGATGTCTCTGCTAATCCAATGATTTGTTTAATCTCAAAGAACATCTTTTGGACAACCTATCCAACCTTCTTTATTTGGCCTTCCCTGTTCTTTCGGCTAAATACTATCTGCACTTTTGATTCCTTCTGCTTTGCAGTTCCAAAATTTTTCTCCTTCTCATCAACTGGGGTATCTATAAGCATCTTGGCATAAAGGTCCAAGATCTGTGCATCAACCTCATAGCCCATTTCAATTACCCAAATTGTTCTAGGTTGCACCACCTCCATTAAAGTATGATCCTTTTTAACCATAAAACATATTTCAATAGAATACTTGTCAACAATATGCTTTGGTATCCTTTCTCTTAGTTTCATTTCTTTCTGGAATGCTTTGAAATAACCACACATAATGGAGTCTTTGTCGGGTCCCAAATTCCTCAAGACATCCTCAATTTTCTTGCCTGCCGGAACATCAAAGGCCCATTGCCTCTTGTCGGATCCCAGTGTCTCATTTAGAAAGAAAAACATCAGACAAACAATGAGATTACCATATCAGAATATACCTTTCTTTTCTTCCTTAATCTTTCTTAGGTTAAAAATCAATTCATCGCACATCCACTGACAAAGATCATATCTCTCATTTTCCTTTACCATCTTGTGTGCACAGTAGATGCAAGAACTAGATACAGAGTTCAGCCAGTTGGATTGAGTTACCTTATATCCGATGACCTTGCTGGCAAGCTGCACGTCCTTATCTCTGA
The DNA here is from genome assembly GCF_030272615.1 of Cryptomeria japonica. NCBI lineage: Eukaryota > Viridiplantae > Streptophyta > Pinopsida > Cupressales > Cupressaceae > Cryptomeria > Cryptomeria japonica. The sequence continues at coordinate 82,829,104 of NC_081412.1, forward strand.
TTGTACTGATCCTCATCAACCAGTTGTCAAAGGTGGCACCGGTTAACTTGTTCACTTCATTGTTTGAAATCTTCCTCTTGCCCAATGTCTGTCCGACCTAGGGTAAACTGGTGATAGCATGAATCACCTCCTTGGTGATTTTATAGGGCTGGTCTAGCCACAACAACTCCCCATGAACTCAGCTCATCACATACCAGATCATCTCATCTTCAAACTCGGGCATCTCCAAAATGTCGGTGAAACCCTGATACTTCATAATTTAAAATTATGGTTTGATCATTCCATCCTTGTTCAATAGAGTGGTCATATACATGGTTTTAATCTCAGATGAGCCCAAATCCTCCAGAGTGTAGTGAATGTAAGATCTAACATCTTCAACATAAAGAACTTCGTTAGGAACCCTAGAAAATGCACCAATTGAGTCATTGATCTTTGCAACCTGAGGGCATTTCTTGAGTTTTGGATGTCGACGATCCTTAATATCCACCATAACAGAGGTAGCCACATCTATCAGAGCAAGAACAAAACCAAAAGCCATTGTGATTGCAAAAAAATAGCTCAAGAACCAAGAAAATACCTCACAAACTATGTTGATGAAAATCCTTGAAAAATTTGCTCAGAAAACATTGGAAATTGCTAGAAAATGCTCTTAATCGCCTTTGATTGCTTAAAATCGCTCTGCTTCGCTCTGAATGATATGTGATCAAAATGAAGCAACTTTTCCCTTTTATTTTGTGAAACCCTAATTTCTCATTGATATTAATGCATTGGCATATCATATCAGATTCAAAATTTATTATCTTAGTGTCAGTGAACCTTCAGACTGAGTTCTCCAAGATCTGAAACAAGCTTACATACCACTACCGAGGGTAATGCAAGATCTGTCATTAATTTGCCTCCCCCTAAGGCTAATGCCTTAGTTACTGGATGAGTTTCCTGTCGATGTAGGAACATTCTGCTCTGTTGGTTGAGTAACAATGGTATTTGCCTCTGCCAGTTAATCTTCTGATTTTCTAATCCATTTCTTCTCATGCTCTTTCCAGATATCACCAACATTTTGTTTAACCTTCTCATTGGATGTGTCATTTATTTTCGGTGTATTCTTGCTTCTGCAATATTTGGCAATGTGTCATATTTTGTTGCATGCATAGCAAGTGACATTGTTCTTCTGAATTGCCTTGATGTATCCTTGATCATTCCTTGACCTACATTGATTAGCCATATGTCCAAAATTTCCACATGCATGTCATTTCACATTCATTCTACAATTTGTTGTCCTATGACCATACTTTTTACAATTGGAACACTGGCCGGGAACTGCATTATTATGTTTATTTTCTCTATTTTTGTATTGACTTGCCATATGACTAAACTTATTGAAAACAAATAATCTACCATTAAATTTATGTGCATTGGGTCACCTTACCAGTGATCTCTGATTTCAATTGATAGGTGGATTCTCTTGATTGTTCTTCTGATCGGTTGCATCATCCTCATTTACAGTACCAATGATATCTCCATGCTCAAATCCAAGGCCTCTTGTGTCTCCTTTGCACCTTTTATCCTTCAATAATTCATCAAGCTTTGTAAAATTGGTCTTAAACTTGTCTTTATGCTCATTTGCAATATCCAAATCTCCTCTTAGGACTGTCATCATTCTTTCCAATTGTTGCTCATTGTTTTGAGATTGCACCAATTCAATTCTCAACATATCATTCTCATGTGCCAACCTAATGCATTCTTTAGATATGTCTTTCAGAGATTTGGCAAGAATTTCTTCATTCTTTTTCTGGTCTTCAATATCCTTGGACATCCTCATGGTTAGGGCTTGCATTTCAATCTTCATGACACCATTCTCCTGACTCAACTTCTGACATAGTTCCTTAAGGGCATTCTTCTCTTCATCATCTTTATTTTGTAAGAGTTCCTTTCTTTTGGCTTGAGCAGATGACAACCTCTCTTGTAGGGTAAGAATGGATTCCTTTGCAGAGTTCAACTCATCTTGCATCTTTATGTTCTTCAACCTTTCAGCATCATAGTCTTCAAGTGCTACTTCAAGCTCTTTCTCTATACTCATCTCCATGGATTCCAGATTCAAGATCTTCATCAAGCTGTTAGACTTATTTTGAGGCATAAGGCTCTGATACCAATTGTTGGAATCCAAGAACACTGAGATGGGGGGTGAATCAATGTTCTACCGGTGAGGATAATTTTAACCTTATTAACAAAATAGCTCAATAATCGATATGCATAAAAGTAAATAACAGAAAGTAGTAATAATGCAACCACCAAGATAAACACCATAACACATATATCTATACATGGAAAACCTCAAAGAGGAAAAACACGATGGGATTGGTGACCCACAATATCTATCCACTAGCCAAATGAATAAATATTACATGAGAGACCTGCACATGTAGGAAGGCGCACTGCCTAGAGCACACTACTCAATACAAAGGAGCCTCACTGACTATAGATATGAAATACTGAATTACAAACAAAATCTGAACTCTGAGTGTGCATCTGGAATGTTGAATGAGTTCCGGTCTAAGCACTGTTTGTACCTATTAATGTTGAATCATTCCTTACCATTAACCTGATTTACTTTCTAATCCTCTTCACAAATAACCAAGACCAGTTACAGATCATTACATTTGTATTATGTCGATCAAGATCTCGCTTGCATCATATCATACAACATATCACATAACCTGTATTAAAATGACCTAACCGGACTAACTATTATACCCTTTCCATACATAAACATAAATGCCTTATGTCATCTTACAATCATATTACAAGGTAATTACATGTTGTCCTAAACAAAAATATAAACATTAATCTCCATGACCAATTCCGCTTCCACGTTACATTTGTCGAATCAATCTCCTATGTCAACCTCCAGATATCAGTTCCTTGTTTGTCAATGTCCCTGAATGCTGATTGTAAAACCATGAATATTGGTGAAGACCAGATAAGTTATCAACCCAAAATGATGTGTGTTTCCCTCAATGACAACACCATTAGCTCGGATGAGTGTCAATTGCCAACACAATCCTCCTCTGATATACTTGGATAAGAACATTGAAAATGACTGCAAAGCTAGAGAGGCCCTTTTGAGCACCCTTTTAGATCAGCAAGTAATGGGATTAACAGACAAATTATTTGCAAAATCTATATGGGATAAATTGGAGACTCTGAATGAAGGTGACCCTACTAGTAAAATTGCTAAACTTGATGGTTACTGGGTGACATATGAGAACTTGAGAATGGAAGAAGATGAAAGAATAGCTACTTTTATGGAAAGAGTCAATGAAATTGTCTTGGAAATTCAATATTGTGGTGGATCTCTAAGCGAAGATTAAATTGTTTCTAAAGTATTGAGAGCTTTGCCACCAGTTTACAAGATGAAGGCTACTGCAATCAATGAGCTGAGAACAATGTCTAACACTTCTGTTAATAGGGATATTTTGGTTAGAAAGTTATATGCTTTTGAGCTTGAAGAATTTGGTCCTCAAGGAGCTGCAAAGATAGATTCTGCATTCAAGGCATCTACATCATCAACCAAGAAGAGTGATTGGAAAGCATTATGTGTGAATGAACTAGAGGATATGAAGAAAGAAGATGAAGAGCTTGAGCAACTTGAAGCCCCATTTGCTAGAAGAGTACCTAAAGGTCCGGAAAGAAGTAATTATGAAGGAAAATCAGCTTTCAAATGTTTTGCATGTAATAAGATAGGTCATTTTGCATCTAGATGTCTTGAGAGGAATTCAAGATTTGAAGAAAAATCTAGAAGATCTTTTAAGCCTAACCATGAATATCAAAACAAGTATAAGTACAAGAGGAACAAAGATAAATCATGCTACTATGTTGATGAGGAAGGTGTGACTGATGATTTTGATGATGAACTGACAAAAGTTTCAGCTAGTGGATTCGATAATGGAAAGGAATGGGTATTCTTAGCTATCAAGGAAGATTCTCTAGAACCTGTCATTCAAAATGAAGAGAAGGCCCTTGGTGCTAAAGTTTAAGAAAAGGATGAATGGGTGATAGACAATGGATGTTCACATCATATGACTGGAGATAAAAGGAAGTTTATATCTTTGCAAGAATTTGATGGTGGCCTATTCAGATTTGGAGATGACAAAGCATGCATGATTAGAGGAAGAGGAACTATATCATTGGATGGTAAGCATAAAATTGATAATGTCTATTATGTTGAAAGTTTAAGGCATAATTTTTTGAGTGTAGGACAATTGGTGGATAAGGGATTTCAATTATAATTCAAGGATGGAAAATGCAAAATCATCAACAAATCTGGATTAAAGATTGAAACCGGTACTCAGACTAAAGGCAATATCTTTCATTTGAACTCTAGTGAGAATACATGTTTGATTGCACATATTGATGAGAGTTGGCTATGGCATAAGAGGTTGTGTCATGTGAATTTTTATTGCATTGTAAAGGTCAGTTCAACTAAGGCAGTTAGAGATATACCTAAGATTGTGAAGCCTTATAATCTGGTATGCAAGGAATGTCAAATGGGTAAGCAAGTCAGAACTTCTTTTAAGAGTATGCAAGACATATCTAATGATATTATTGATCTTATTCATACAAATTTGTGTGGTCCTGCTAGAATAAGAAGTTTTCAGGGTGATAGATATTTCATTCTAATCATTGATGACTATTCTAGAATGATGTGGCTTACTTTTCTAAGGGAGAAATCTGAAGCCTTTGAAAAGTTCAAAATCTTTAAAGCTATGGTTGAGACAGAGACAGGGTTCAAGATCAAATGCTTAAGATCCGATCAAGGTGGTGAATTCACATCCGATGAATTTAACAGTTATTGTGAGAAACATGGGATAAGGAGACAGTTGTCTGCACCCTGGACACCTCAGCAGAATGGTGTTGTGGAAAGAAAGAACATAACAATCCTGGATGCAGCTAGAACCATGATGATGGAAGCTAATTTTCCTCATATCTATTGGAGAGAAGATGTGAACACATCAGTATACACATTCAATAGAGTTCACATCAAAGGAGACACCGATAAGAGACCTTATGAGTTATGGTTTGGTCATACATCTGTAGTTAAGTACTTAAGAATCTTTGGTAGTAAATGCTATATCAAAAGAGATGATTCCATTGGAAAGTTTGATCCTAGATGTGATGAAGGGATATTTCTTCGTTATTCAAATGAAAGAAGATCATATAGATGTTACAACAAAATATCATAGAGAATTGTGGAGAGCGCTAATGTCAAGGTGGATGAGTAGTACAAAGGTCAAATAAGAACTTATGAGAGAGAATCAAAAGTGGAAATGATCATAACTTATCCGGTAACACTTGTAGTGGAACAAAATGTTGAACCAGTTATCCCGACAATATCAAAAAATTCAACGGTAACTAAATATTAGAGCAGGGAAATAGAAAGTCAAAAGACTCCTAGATATGTAAGGTTGAATCATTCAAATGATCAGATTATTGGAGACAAGAGCAAAGGAGTGATGACAAGGAGAAGGTTGGTGGCTGAAGAGGTATGCTTAATTTCTCAAATTGAACCGACATCAATGGTTGAAGCATGTAAGGATGCATGTTGGATGAAAGCTATGGAAGAGGAATTGGATCAGATAGAAAAGAACAACACATACACTTTAGTTCCCTAGCCTAAAAATAAGAATGTTATTGGAACTAAATGGGTTTTTAGCAATAAATTGAATGAAGATGGACAAGTTATGAGGAATAAGGCTAGATTGGTATGCAAAGGATATTCTTAGAAGGAAAGAATTGATTATGCAAAAACTTTTGCTCCAGTAGCTAGGATTGAAGCTACGAGATTATTTCTTGCTTATGTTGCCCATAAGAAATACAAGGACTATCATATGGATGTTAAGTGTGCATTTCTAAATTGAGGTCTTGAAGAGGAAGTCTACATTGATAAGCCTAATGGATTTTCACTTTTAGATTACAAAAACATGGTTTGCAGATTGAGGAAAGCTTTATATGGATTGAAGCAATCCCCTAGAGCTTGGTATACTAGATTGGATAAATATCTTTTGAAGCTTGGTTTCACTAAAGGTAATGCTGACAGTAACTTGTATTATAAGATCACTGATGATGACATATTTATTGTTGAGGTCTTTGTTGATGATATCATTTTTGGACGTGAGGAAAAGTTATGTATGGAATTCTCTGATAATATGAAGAATGAATTTGAGATGTCTATGATTGGAGAAATGAGATTTTTCTTAGGTTTGCAAATTACTCAGACTGATAAAGGTATTTTCATCTTTCAAACTAAGTATGCTAGAGAGTTGTTGAAGAAATTTGGTATGGAAAATTCTAAACCGGTTGGTACTCCTATGGTTACAATTAAGTGAGAAATTGACAAAGAAAGATATATCAGCTCTGGTAAATCTTGTAAGGTATAAGTCTATGATTGGAGGTTTACTAGATTTGACTCAGACTAGGTTGGATATAATGAATGTAGTTTGTATTGTATCAAGATATCAAAGTGATCCAAGAGAGAATCATGAGAGTGTTCTGAAAAGGATTTTCAGATACTTACAAGGAACAACTGAGTATGGTTTATGGTATCCTAAAGATGATGACTTTACACTATGTGCATATACATATGCAGATTGGGCTGGAGATATAGATGACCAAAAAAGCACATCCAATGGAGCTTTCTTTCTTGGAAAGAAACTTGTTTCATGGATCAGCAAGAAACAATCATGTACTTCTTTATCTACTGATGAAGTTGAGTATGTTGTTGCTGCTACTAACTATACACAAATTCTATGGATGAAGTAAATGTTGAAGGATATAAGGGTAGATTGCAATGAATAGGTAGTTATTCACTATGATAACTCTGCTGCTATTTACATATCAAAGAATTTGGTATTTCATTCAAAGACAAAGCACATATCAATCAAGTATAACTTTTTTAAGGAAAAGGTGGAAGCAAATGAAGTCAGATTGATTTATGTGAACACTAAAGAGAAAATTGCAAATATCTTCACTAAACCTTTTCCCAAGGAATCATTTGAGTACTTTAGAGACAGATTGGGGGTCTTTGCCCCTCTAGTAGAAACTTAAGTGATGCTAATTGGCATTAGTCTGATATGCATTTATTAGAGCTATCATTCATTCCAGATTGATGTGTTGGTGCTACTACTCAGAGGGAGTAGTCAGTCGTGTAGTTCAGAGGTTTTATGGTTTTTCTTTGATGTTTATGTCAAATTTCTGGCATTGATGTCAAAGGGGGGGAAATATACATGTGAAAAATAGAGCTTAATAGAGATATAAATCATAGGGGGAGTTTGGTTCAGGTCTATGGTTTGGTTAATTGGTTCATAGCTTCATTGATATATCATTTGTTGGATGTCTTCCATTGGGGGAAACTTGTTTGGCATTTATTGGCACTTGGACGTTTTTCACATCTAGTGTTGCCATCAATGCCAAAGGGGGAGATTGTTGGCAATTTAGAGGAATTGAATATGTGTTGCATTGATGTTTGTCATTGATATCAACACTATCTTGTTTGGTTGTCTACTGAGTTCCGATAGAGTGGTTGGATTGTGATGTTGATCAGGAGATTGATCTTCGGTTTGTTCCGATTGGTGGAATTGGTTTGGTTTGGTCATTCATGTTATTCATGTGTGTATCTCATTCAGTTGGTTCAGGATTTGGTGATCCAGAAGCTATCATATGTTCTAGTAAGCCTTTTGGTTATCGATAAGGCTTTAACCGACAGAGCTTTGTTGAAGATCTTTTGATGGATTTGATAAGTAGTGTTGGTGCGGCCTCTAGAAGGTTCTTAGGATGCTGATGATTATCATATTCGTGTTCCAATTGATTGGTGGTGTTTCTTTTGGCTTATGGCGACCTATTTTAGGTCTGGTGCTATTCTATTAGGTTATGGACCGATTTGTGTAACGTGTTGGTGGATGCTCCTGATGCATTATTGATTGGATTTATTCATTGGTTAATATTGTTTTGGCCTCAGGACGACTTGGGTTATCATTAGTTTGCAGGTTTATGTAATGGGTTTATTGTATTATCTATTAGGTGGCCAACCTAATTGTTTAGGCCTTGGGTTTGTATATATATGATGTAAGATCTCTTTATAGATCATAGGATGGTCATGGATGGTTATGGGATTATCTATGTGTGAATAAAGTTGTAATCATATGGAGAGGTTTTGGTCAATCATAGGTGATCGAATTGGGTTTGTGTAAGAGGTTTAAGACCTGCGGTATTGAGCTTAACCGGAACTGTACTCAGGCATAGGAGATATTATTCTTGTTGTTCATTCTTCTTTCTGGATTTTAGTTTAGAGATTTATGTAGTCAATGAGGCTCCTTTATGATGAGCAATGTGCTCTAGGCAATGTGTCTCCCTGCATGTTCAGGCCCCTTATTATAATCACATACTGCAGAAGTATCATCTAACTATGGGTAAGGCTTCCCACCGTGGTTTTTCCCTTTACCGGGTTTTCCACGTACAAATCTTGGTGTTATGTGTTGTGGATGCATGGTATTTGGTTTATGATTTATGTTTGTGCTTAATTGATTTATTTGTTATTCCGGTATTTGGCTTATGCATCCCGATAAAAGGTTTTGTGTGCTTAAAGTTTCATAATCTGTTGACAACTGATTCACCCCTACTCTCAATTGTCCACCTATTATCCTAACAGAATCATGTCTGCATCAAATCAAAATTTATCATATGAAGATCAAATCTGCATCGAATCATGTCAGCAACATCATCAAATCGAGTTTTATTTGAATCAATGCATTGTCACACATCGCTTCAAAGAGGGGCAAAATGTATACACCTAAAAATGGTCTAAAGATAATTAATTAAATATGCAGTTATTTAAATAATCCCCCTTCCCAATTAATTGAATTCACAAGCAATTTGAATAATTTCCCTATTCGTCTACTAGTGATTAAATCTAAGGATTTATTCATATAGTTCATTCAATAATCCCCCTTTGATTAATTAATTCCAAAATTAATTAATTCCCCTCATTTTAATCAATTCTTCTAATTCCTAATTAAGATTAACAAATTCTAAATTTGTTGAGATTAATTATGTTTTCCTAATATTTGAATTTCAAAATTCAAATATGAGCACATGGCTCCTAACTTCTAACCACCTAACCTAACCACCCCTAACCTAACCCATTCTATATAATCCCAGGTTTAACTAACCCTATCCTATCTTGCACATACTAACCTCTTTTATCCTAACCTCTTATGGGTTGGATGTTCTCCCCTTGAGACACATGACACTTTTGCCACATGTCTCCTCCCTTGGACTCTTTCCCTCTCATGAGCAAGGTTCCTTGACATTTGTCACCACAGAGATGACAAGTGTACCTTCCTTCAACCTCTTCTCCAACTTCCCCAATCTTAGCCCTTGATATCTTTAGATCAAATATGGACCGTTGATTCCTGCCACCTCAGCTTTGGCCTAGGAATTCCTATAAATACCCCTCATTTTGGAGCAATAAAGATCCCTTGCATCCTAGAGTTTAGCATCATTACTATAGTCATTTTTATCTCAATCATCTAGCATAATTAGCATTTTAGATTAATCATGCATACAATCATGCATCTCATATCATTTTAGATTAATCTAGCTTAATTTTCTTAATCTCGTATTCATTTAGTTTGCATTCATATAGATTAAATCCTCTATCTTGGTGTAGTCTAGTCACTAGTATTGCTTAGATAAACATGAGAGCAAATCTATACTCACATCTTTTAGGAGGCAATAGGTTGATTTGTTATGGTTTTTATATTTATTGATTTTGATCAACTAACCATGCATGCAATGATTTATTGAGTGTTTGTGTTTTAAATACAGATTCCAAATTTCACACACACACACATCAACTCACATGGCAAGCCTTTCCAAAAATAACAAATATTTTATTTCTAAGTTTTCAGCAAAATTACTAGTATAAAGTGGTTTTCGGCAACTCTTTTCAATAGAACCCCTTTCAAATGCTCCATTCACTACTACTCATATCAACACACATATTTGTAATTTTTGACACCATTAAATGTAAAGTTTCAATACTTAATGTTAATTTGCAATTTAAAATGCCTTGCTACTATGTCAAACAATCCTTGCAAAGCCTCTATTATCCTTGTATCAACAAATAATTTACATTTAAATTATGAAATCAACACCTCACTATCAATACTTTCAATGCGTGTTTTTCTAGTAGATTTGTAATAAATTCAATTTACTTTTTGATGACTCAATGATGAACGAATAGTACCAAACTGGTACTGAGAGGGGGGGTGAATCAATACAGGCAAAATACTATCCAAAACCAGTTTGTCAGCAAATACTCCAAGTGATTGGCAAGCAGTGACTCTGGTTAAAATAGAGTGCAACCGGTAGGACCCAAAACAACTAAAACAATCATAAGCCGGTTACTCACTAAACTTTCCTCTTAGCTCAATACTATAGTACCATTACACCCTCATGGATGAACAGGTAAACTATCATTAGATCTTCACAATAGTTAGTTCAATATGTTTTATAGACAGGCATAAAACACAGAACCATCATATGCTCAACAGGTAATAACAAAGCATCACAAGATAAAAGCATCGCACATGACACACATATTTTTCACGTGGAAACCCAACTAGGAAAAACCACGATGGGGATGAATACCCACAAGCTACTTTTTGAACTCTTTAGAATTCTGCTTTGTTAGGAGCCTTGTCCGGTTATAGACATTACAATAGGTTCTGCTAATAACCGATCCTGTTAGGGATCACCCGGTTAAGGGATGGCTATAATACTCGGTTAAGGGTTAAACCCGGTTAGGGTTACCTTGTTAGAGGATTTCAAGAACTCAGTAGCTACAAGATCTCTAGAGCTCTATAGCTTTCCAAAACTCAATAACTTCAAGTTACCCTGTTAAGGGATTTGTATCAAGCCGGTTAAGGGATTTCACAACTGTTGAAGTGGTTAAAGATCAATAGGAATTACAATGATCTGGTAACAACACTCAATTCTAATGCAGATCTGTTTTGGCTCCTCTTCACCTTCTGCATATTTACTTTGCAGGTATCTCTTCTCTCCTTTGGTCTGGCAAGAATCACGTATCACTTCCCTTGGATACACTCATACAACTTTTGCCAACAACTTTAGAAAGAAACACAACATCGACCTTATAGGAAACAAACAAGTCAATAGCAAAAACCCTTAACCCTAAACCTCTTAGGTTAAGCAATTCAAAGGGTTCAATCCTGACCGTTGAATCATACTGCATTAAATGCAACACTCTTGAATCGATCTCAAGACATTCTCCATTGTCTATTATCCACCGATTTCATGGCGGCTGATAACTCATCACGCGTTATCATTGTTTGACAAACTTCACACATTCCCAAGGTAGATAGGGATAGTCTTCTTCATGCAAGATCCTTCACATGCACAAGGCTTACGTGGCAACATGATCTATTCTTTGTTATACTGCTAACTCATCACACAAAGATCACTGATTGAGTTACATAGGCTTGAGGTACTCCAACCGAAAATCCTAAAGTGGAAACTACCTACCAACCGGTACTCATACAATGCTTCCATGTGTCGGTTCCCATAACTACATGTCGGTTCACCTTGACATGCCGGTTCATCTTGAATAAATATACCACTTCACTTTGGCATATATACCAGTTCACACATATACCGCTTCACTTTGGCATATATACCAGTTCACACATAAGTCGGTTCTCCCTTCTCACATATCACATATTGACATCAATGACAATATACAATATCATTATGTCCTCATACCGGTTCACAAAATGCCAACACTTTCAACTCCAAAAAATCATAGCCCAACATTTTAGTCAATACAAAGGAGAATAACCTTTGAATAAATATATTTTACAATTCATGCCAAAATTAATAAATTGCAATATCTTCAATGGATTGAAAATGGATTAATATTCAAATATGGGCTCCATGCCCCTTATTTTTATTACATTTGTTAAATTATATTCTTTCATTAAGAATTAGAGTTGTAGCATCTATTGGCAATTGACACTCTATTGGTTAGGTTTCATTATGTTGTCATTGATGGAAACATGATTTTGGGTTCCAACTTCATATGGTGTACAGGCAGGCACTTCACAGACACTACACCGACACCAACAGGATAGAAGATTTCTTTGATCACCGGTAATTAAGGTCATCAGTATTGGAGGCCGACACATCTTGGATCCGACATCGACAACTTCTTTTAATGTTTATTCATTTATGTTATATGGTCGACATGTAATCTGATATTGTATATATCCTTGTTAGCCGACATAAGGCATAAATTTGTATAGGGTATATAGGGCAGATTGATTAGATAATTTTGAATAAGAAGAATATGATAGGAATGTAATGGACATGGACATGGAAATGTAATATGATGTGAAATATATTAGAGAGACTATGTATGTGAGGAATTTATTGTAAGGGTTATTCTGGTAAAGGGGTTTAGGGTTTTAACCAGAATAGACAAAGCTTAAATCGGAACTGTATTCTAGCATAGAAGATGTTATCGTAGCAGTTCACTATTCTCTGGATTGTTGTCTAGTATGTTATGTAGTCAGTGAGGCTCCTATTATGATTGAGCAATGTGCTCTAGGTTGAAAGCCTTCCTGCAAGTGCAAGCCCATCATATATTGTAATATCTCTTCATATGGCCAGTGAATTGATTTTGTGGGTCACAAATCCCACCGTGGTTTTTCCTTAGTGAGGTTTTCCACGTATAAATTTGTGTTATGATTTTCATTTATATGTTTGGCTTATTGGTTGTTTTACTTCTTTCAATTTTGTTTATACTGGTATATTGATTGGTGTATGAATGTTTTGTTAAGGCTAAAATCTACTATTCTGGTATAACACTGTTTCACCCCCCCCCCCCCCCTCTTAGTGTTATTGGTTTCCAACAACATCTATTTCAACTCACATGGCAACCCTTTCCAAAAATAACAAAGATTTTATTTTAATTTTTCAACAAGATTACTAGTATAAAGTGGTTTACGACAACTCTTTTCAATAGAACCCCTTTCAAATGCCCCATTCAATACTACTCATACAATTCACACATTTGTAATTTTTGACAGCATTAAACAATGCTCAATGCTTAATGTTAATTTGCAATTTAAAATGCCTTGCTAGTATGTTATAAACAATCCTTGCAAAGCCTCTATTATCCTCATATAAACGAATAATTTACATTTAAATAATGAAATCAACACCTCACTATCAATACTTTGAATGTGTGTTTTTGTATAAGATTTGTAATAAATTCAATTTACTTTCAACTCGAAAAAATCATAGCCCAACATTTTAGTCACTACAAAGGAAATTAACCTTTGAATAAATATATGTCACAATTAATGCCAAATTTAATAAATTGCAATATCTTCAATGGATTGAAAATAGATTTCAACATTCAAAAAATAAATAACAACAATCTTTCATACCATTTCTCTAAGCTAAGTGAAAAAATGCTACATTTCTCTTCTTTTCAAGTGCTACTAAATCTCCACATTACTTGCATCCAATATATTTCCCACCATAATTTAAAAAATGAGGATGTGGTCCGCAGGATTTGGGCAGGCGGGAAGGAAAAAATTTGAACCTACAATAAAAAATGTGTACCAAACCAACAGCAGCAGATGGCGAGAACCAAACCAAAGGAACTCTATGGGCTACAAGAATTTTCAGAGGAATAAGCATATCTAGAATACCCGACAATATCAAAGACCTCCATTCAAAAGATTATCCAAACAAAAGAAGCCAATATTTGATATTTGTGAGGGTTATTTCTCTGAACATTCATGGGATCCTGTCAGGGGAAAAGGGTTCTTAGATCGCCTGAGGAGCCATACCGAAGCAGATTTCAAAAGCACAAATATACTCTACGGCCAATCTATACCCTCATATTCCTCCTAGCCCAACAATAACTGGTATGCAATCTCAAATTCCTCTCCTATCTGAACAATATTCCGATCGCAGGGATCCGAGATTTTTCAGATTCCACACTTAGAGTGCCCTTCAACCCAAAGTTTGATAGTGCAACGAGTCGAGACCTTTCAGCTTTCACTCTTAAAGCACCCTTTAACCTAAAATCTGATAGGGAGCTTCGCAAATACAAATCGGTTGAGGAGATCCCCCCTCGACCATTTGATGAGCCCTTAAAAGTTTGGAGGAAAAAAAAGGTGAACGAAGAACATTGAACTGTTGATCAAAAAGAGAGATAATGCGATCAATCCTGAATCAAGCCGCCTTGATAAGAAGTACAAGGTTACTCTCCCAGATCAGGTTATTATGCTCAAATTTTGCATCTTCAAAAGAGAGCTCTTCTTCGTAAGTTTTGGAAATCTTCTCTTTCATCTGATGATTTATTGGCATGGGCTAAGAAAGGTTGGAAAGGGGTTAAGGAAATTTTCTACATTGATAATGGATTAGGGTTTTTTATTGCAATATTTCATTCAAAATATTTTAGGGATATGGTCCATAAGTTTAAGGGTTGGTTTTTTAAGGGTTTTGGTCTTTTCACTGTCCCATGGGTACCAAATTTCAAGATGGATTCTACAATCTATAAATTTGCCCCCTTCTAGATGTCCTTTCCATCCTTGCCTTTGGAATACAGATATTTAGAGCTGATTGAGTTATTTGTAAACCAGATTAGAATTTTCATTAAGCATGATCTAGTTCCTTTTGAATTTACTCATCTTCCAATTCGAGTATACTTGCTTTTGGACATGTCAAAATTGGTACCAGATAGTTTATCAGTTGTTTCCAAATTTGGTACTTGGAAGCAAATTATCATTCTTGAAGAACCTAAAATAGTGGATTCTCATTCAGACGTTCTAGGACATTTCAATGCTCAATGTCAACAAGATTTGCATCAAACAATTAGAGTTTGCCTCTAGTCCAGGTGAGGATTTGAATAACGATCCTATTCCCATTCAACACATTCAAATGGATAACAACCATATTAATCATTCTAGGACAACCACTTCTGAGCATACGAACCAGTCCCCAAAGTAGGGAATGCAAATATTGTCTTCTGAAAGGTTAAATACACTCAATATCTCTTCAAATTGGAACTGGTTAATATCTACATTTAAATTTTTCAATCAGAAGGAGCAAGGTTTGATTTTCACCATCCTCTTATGCTTGCATGCTCTAGTTGAAATTGGTAATTTTTTTGTGGCCAGAATGTTATCTCCCTCTCGAAATCTTAAGGTCATGGGTTTTACTTCTTTATACTCTCCAAGGAAGGCGAATGGTTTTTCTCAAAAATATCTAGTAAAATAAATATGTTGGTCTCTAGATTGTCTACATCTAGTTGGCCAGTTGATTTACTGAATGCCTTTAAGGAAGATAGTAGTAATCCTGTCCCATGTTACAAGAGGCCACTACAAGGATGTGAGAAGTTGGCTGTGCAGAGATCATCAGATAACCTAGGCCATGCAACTAATGATTGGCAATGTCTAGCTAGGGCTACTCAGTGGTACGAGGACCCTAAGGTACAAAGATCATTAGTCAACTGGTTAATATCTACACTTCAATTTTTCAATCAGAATGATCAAGGTTTGACTTTCACCAGCTTCTTATGCTTGCATGCATCAGCAGAAATTGGTAAAAATTTTGTGGCCAGAATGATATCTCCTTCTCAAAATTTTAAGAGCATGGGTTTTACCTCATTATTCTCTCCAAGGAAGGTGAATGATTTACTTTTAGAAAACTTTAGTAAAATAAATATGTTGGCCTCTAGACCGTCTACATCTAGTCGGCCTCTTGATCTTTTGAATGCCTTTAAGGAAGATAGTAGCAATTCTTTCCCATGTTCCAAGAGGTCACTACAATGTCATGAGGAGATAGATGTCCAGAGATCGCCAGACAATATAGACCAAATAACTAATGATTAGCTATGCCTAGTTCATCCAATTCAGTGGTATGAGGAACCCAGGGTCCAGAAATCATTAGATAACTTAGATCAAATTGTCAATGAAATATTACATTCAATTGGTTCCCAATTATTTGATGAAATTGTTGAAGATGTTCTAAATGAGGATGATCAATTGCTCCCAGATCAATTTACAATTATGTCAACTGGTTTTCAGGACTCTCATATTGACATTCTGCCTAGTAATATGGAAGTAGAGGTCAACACTCACCAAACAGATTGTGAAAGTCAACAAGATCCTCCATATGATTTCTCACAATCTTTGTCAATCTCCCAATCTCCTGCCAGCCTTTCTCTGATATCTAATTCACCAAAACCAAGAGGGAGAAAACCAAAATCAGCTAAATTGAAAGAGGAAATAGCAGCTGGCATTCAATCCACTTTAGATGGTAAATTTACTGTCATTAAAAGGTCAAGGAGGCCATGTTGCTCTCCTTGCCTTCAATGAGAATCATTTCATGGAATGTCAGAGGCATTAATGCCTCTAATAAAAGAAATTGAATAAGCACCAACTAGATTCGACAATAGCTGATATTATTATGTTGCAAGAAACCAAATCTTCTCAGGATACTTTTTAGAACCCTATTCACAAGCGGACAAAATGGAAATCACTGCATGTTCTGGCTCAAGGAGCTTCAAGAGGGCTTATAGTTCTATGGAACCCTAAAATAGTAAATGCTGAAATAGTAACCATAGGTAATAATTGGCAACTATTGAATATTCAAAACTTTGATATAGCTTTCAAGCTATTTAATGTTTATGGACCCTCTTGTACACTTGACAAAAAGAGGCTCTGGAATATAATAGCAGCAGCTATCAATCAATTTGCAGATCACAACATTATTTTGAGAGGTGACTTCAATGCTATTGTCTCCCTCCAAGAAAAAAGAGGGGGTATTTGTCCTCCATTAAGGACTATTGAAGATTTGTGGGTTTTATCTCTAATAATGCATTAACAGATATAGTGCCAAAAAAGGGTTTTTTAACATGGACAAATAGGAGAAAGAACTTTTCACAAATAACTGAGAGATTGGATAGATTTCTCATTTCTCAACAATGGTTGGTATAGAATTATCAATTTGAATCAGAGATTCTCCCTCTTATCTTCTCAGACCACTTTGCCATTTCACTCAGTATCTCTCCCAAGACTTCACCTTGTGTCCATTAGCCTTCGTTCAAATTTGAAAGGATGTGGTTCAAACATCCTCATTTTCTCCCCCTACTTTGTCAATGGTGGGTGAGTGCACCATTTCATAATGTTAATAAAATGCTTTAATTTTACAAGAAAATGCAGTATGTTAAATCTCAAATTAAAGTATGGAATGCTACAGTTTTTAAGATTATTTTTCATCAAAAAGATATGGTGGCAAAAGAGCTAGAAAAAATTCAAGATCATATCATTATTCAGGGCAAGGATAATGCCACATATGATAAGCAAAAACATATACAGACAACATGGGAAGAGTTATGTAAGAGAGAGGAAGTCTAGGGAACTCTGGTTGAAAGAAGGAGATAGGAATACAAAATTCTTTCATGCGTTAGCTAAAGAGAAAAGAGTGGCCTCTTCAATATTTGAGATTAATGATGCTATTTCAAGCACTAAGCTGACAAAACCTCGAGAAATTCAAAATCAACGAGTGAAATTTTTTTAAATTTTGCTTGCTCCTCCCCTTAGTAATACACATTTGGCATCTAAAGAACAAGAAGTCTTAGATGTTATCCCAAATATCATCTCCCAATGTGACAATGAGGATCTCATGAAACCTTTCACTCTTGAAGAAGTTCGTGGAGTGGTGTTTTCACTTGCCCTGAATAAAGCCTCGGGTCCTTATGGGTATACGACCCTTTTATTTCAAAAGTGTTGGGATGTTATAGGTTTTGATTTATTGGTAGCACTTGAAGAGTCAAGAAGAAGTGCTTTAGTGCTGAAGATGTTCAATGTTACTAATGTAGCAATTTTGCCCAAGGTTGGAGTACCAAAAACTTTTGCAGAATTTAGGCCTCTCTCCTTGTATAATACCATCTATAAAATCCTTACGAAGGTCATTTATCGAAGATTACAAAAACACATTCCAAAACGTATTTCACTTGAACAAGGGGGCTTTGTCCCTAGGAGGGAAAATGTGGAAGGAGCACTAGTTGCACATGAAGTTCTTCATTCTATCCAAATCGCCCAAATGCCATCTTTTATTGCTAAGCTTGATATGATGAAGGCCTATGATAGGGTAAATTGGAATTTTCTCTTAAAAGTTCTCCACAAATTTGGATTATCTGATAAATGGTGCAAATGGATTAGAGCTTGTATTTCGGGAGCATTCTTCTCAATCATTATCAATGGGACACCTTCAGGTTTCTTTGCACCTACTCAAGGTGTTTGGCAAGGAGATCCCCTATCCCCTTTCTTGCTCATCATTATGGCAGAAACGGTTAGTAGATTAATCAAATTTAACAATGAAAAGGGCAGTTGGCAAGGTATCCACATTCCCAATACTCCCATTTCAGTCACACATACACTCTTTGTGGATGACACCCTTTTATATGGTAAATCCAATACAGTAGAAGCTAATCAAATTAAGAAAGTTTTGAAATCCTACATATCAGTTTCAAGTCAGAAAATTAATGCTCATAAATCAAAGGTATTTATCTTCAACACAAAAGCTGCAATTAGCAGAAAGATCATTAAAATTTTGGGATTCAAACTAGAAGATTTACCTTGCTCGTACTTAGGTATTCCTTTCTTCATGGGGGCTAATAAATCATCTTATTGGGAAAATGTGCTTGAAAGGATTAAATCTAGAATTTCAGCTTGGCGAGTTAGATGGTTGTCTCTCTTAGGCTACATCCTTCTTATCAAAGTTGTTTTGGCCTCCATACCTAACTACTACATCTTCGTTCTTAAGGCTCCAAAATCAATTGTCATGAAGATCCAGAAAATTATCAAAAGCTTTTTATGGAAGGGTAATCTATCTCAAGAAAACAAAATTCCATTAATTTCACTCACCAATATGACACATGGAAAGGTGGTGGGAGGAGTAGGACTGCATGACCTCACCAAACAAAATAAAGCATTTGGAGGTAAATTGGTTTGGAAAATGTACTCCAAGCCTAATGCAAAATGGTGTCAAATCATGCAAGCAAAGTATCTAGACTCTTCAAACCCACTGAGAATCCTCACCATTGCTAATCCCCCAAATGGATCTACAATGTGGAACTTCATGATGTTCTCCAGAGAATTGGTAACCACGTATATTTCTTGGCAAGTTAATAATGGGGAGTCAATTCATTTCAGGAATGACTCATGGAATGGACACCCTCCATTAGTACAATGTTAACATCTACAAGGAATAATTCCTATTCTCACTCATGCATGGGGTGAGAAACTCATTGATTATATTAGTGGAATTGAATTACATTCAAGAAAGGACATTTGGAAAGATTTCCCACATATTATTATTTATGTTAACCAAAATTAGATGCTACAAAACCTTTTGGATCAAAGAATTATATTCCTTTCAGATAATTCGGATAAAGTTTTTTGGGCTCCATCCAAACAAGGTGTATTCTCAGTTAAAAATAGATATGCAACTTTACAACGTATGATGGATCAGCAACAGAACTAAAGAGCATTTAAATTATGTTGGAATAACAAGGTCTTGCCTAAAGCAGGTTGTTTCTCTTGGTTGGCAATCCAAAACAAGATCTTAACTAGTGATAGACTAGTCAAGCTGCAAATTTCGCAACCATTTCTATGTGTTCTGTGTAATAAGGAAAGTGAAATACTTGACCACTTATTTGTTCAATGTGCATTTGCTCAACACTGTTGGTTATTCATTTTGAATAGATTGCAAAGTTCATTGCCTTTTCCAAACACAGTATGGGATTTGTTTCAGTCTTGGTCTACTCTGTTTACCGCATCCACTTTTTCTTATATTTAGCACATCATTCCAGCATCAGTCATTTGGTCCATCTGGTGGGAAAGAAATAAAAAATTGGTTATTCATTTTGAATAGATTGCAAAGTTCATTGCCTTTTCCAAACACAGTATGGGATTTGTTTCAGTCTTGGTCTACTCTGTTTACCGCATCCACTTTTTCTTATATTTAGCACATCATTCCAGCATCAGTCATTTGGTCCATCTGGTGGGAAAGAAATAAAAAATTCTTTAGGAAAGTGTCTCTGACTATTGATAAAGTTTTGGAAGTTATAGAGAAATCAGTTTTAGATCTAGTTAATGTTCATGTTCAATCCCATTTTAACATTTCTTCATTATTTTCATCTTGGGATTCTTGCATTATCAAAAATTAGAAGCACATTTTATCACTGTATAACTCCAACTTGGCATCCTCTAATAAATTGATTAAGGTTGATAAATCTAATATGTCATGGCAACCCCCTCATCGATATTTTGTCAAAATGAACTTCAATGGGTCATCAAGAGGGAGCCTAGGTGACTCAGGGGCTGGAGTTTGTATTGGGGATCATATGGGTAATTTAAAAGCATTCAAATCTTTTGTTTTACCTCCAGGAACTAATAATATGGCAGAGATTCAAGCGCTATTGAAAGTATTGATCCTTGCAAAGAAATTAGGTTATTTAAAGTGCATGTTGAAGGGGACTCCTCTCTTATTATTAATGCACACATACAAAGGAAAACATTAAATTGGAGGATCAACTATATTCTTGGACAAGTTTGGAATCTGCTAGATTCATTTGAAGCATTCCATATCTCGCACACTTTCAGGGAAGGTAATAAGATGGCAGACATACTTGCAAACATGGGTTGAGATGGCCTTCAAATTGAATCGATCAAGGATGATCATGATTTAAAGGAATTTCCACAATTAAAAAACATTCTATGGGATGCAATTTTGTGTGTGATGAGATAGGGTAACCATCATGTTTAATCATTTAAATTGTCATTTAATTATATTTACAGGAATGAATACGAACCAGAGTGAATTAATCACTTAGCACGACCGCATGTGCAATATGTCTTAAATTAGTCCCTCGCTATCTTTGCATACATGACTACATCCTTGGCACGTGTGAGATGTAATCCGAGAACATCTCGTACATGGTTAAGCAAAGATTTCACATGCGAATTCTTGCAAGAAGGATAAGAGTTCATAATTATAACACAGGTGGATGGGCCGGCTATTAAACATCATTTCTTCCATCTCAAAGGCATCTTTCCCTCGCAAGCTAAACTGGTTTGTGCATAACAAAGGTTTTGAAGAGGGAAAAAATAAACAAAACAATAGAATAGGGCTCGCCGGCTTCAATAGAAGGAAGAGTGCAGATGGACACTACTTGCGTAACATGTTGCAGAGAGCACACAAAGTATATGTCATGCAACTACAGAGTATTATTAGCAGTGGAAGAGTGGGAGAGACCCTTCAAAAAGCACATCACAAATGTATTTCTGGGACAAGTCTTCCACATTCAATCATACCAGATCAGAAGGAGCATCAAGCGAGTGATTGGTGAAGAAATCTTGTTTCCTCAAGCAAGACGGGCCATCTTCCCTTCATAACTTATCTCTATTTTCTTGTCAAATGCATTTGATTTGCTTCAATCCCTCTCAATGCTTGAGTTAATTGTTGTCAAAGTTGTCAAGAATGAATTTCTGCCTGGTAATAAACTTTTGCTTGCAATCCAAAGATATGACTAATGGGAGGGTAACGCCCACATTGGGGGCATCTTCCCGCGGCATTTCCTCCTATCCACGCATGTCTTCATGTCAATTTATGACAACATTAAACACACGCTAGAGATGCATAACTTTTCTTATATCCAAAGTGCTTTGGATAGGCATCGTAGGGAAATAGGGCAGGAAATGGTTACTTTGATTAAGAAAAAGTTGAATGTTGAACTCCTCGAGGTGAATCCACACTCGAAACCATTAGTGTCGGATTTGAATGTTGCCTTAGGGCCTATGTTATCGCAAGGCTCCAATGAAGCTGCAGGATCAGTTCAAATTCCACATACTATCGTCAGGGGCATGGTGCAAGAACAACAAGATGAAAACGTCCAACCGATGGATGAGTAAGGCAGAGGGTAAAATTTGTTATATGTTTTAATGGGTTTAATTATGGACGTCTGATGGCTCTCCATTTTCAAAATTGTTGAGGATGGCCAGGTTGTGAAATTATAAGCTTGCATGTAGTATTAACTATTTCCCAAGTTAATATTTTTGGAATGTAACGAGATCGAGACAGTTATGTTGTCTTGCAGCCAATTACAAAAATTGGTATTTTTGGTCTTGTAAAAATGATATTTATATCATTTCATTAGTTTAGTTTCATTAGGTTAACGTTAGTTATCTAGGGGATTTCATTTGTAATTGAAGCTATAACCAGAGGTTTTCTTTTTTCTAGTTCTTTCCTACCAGTATGCTTGTCGAACCAGATTTTGTATCTTATTACTATATTAATATATATGTGGCGCCACCTTGCCTAATATATATATATATATATATATATATCCCACCATGGACTCTAATATCAACACTAGTAAGATGAAAAGTATATATATATATATATATATATATATATATATATATATATATATATATATTCCCACCATGGACTCTAATATCAACACTAGTAAGATGAAAAGTATAGAAATCCACATTGCAAAATACTATCAATGAACACTCAAAATTATATTATGTGGAGTATTGTGTAAACATTACATAAAATTACTTATTCTCAACTACCTGAATTAAATTTTTTTGAGATATTAACAAAATATTAACATTGGCCCAACAACTAAATTGATAAATACTCACAACATTCTTACTAGAGGTGTTGTTATTGTGTTTTTTAATAGTCTCTCATTAAACAAAAATAGTTAGTTGTGTGTCCTTCTCTTGCAACATGACTATATCCTAATTCTTTATTTATTTATTGAAAAAATAAAAATTACATGTTAAAAACTTGCAAGTGAAAACATTAAATGAAATCTAGCAAAGATTACAACATGAAAAGCTAAAAACTTAATAAAACATTTAACAATGAAACAACTAAACCTAAACAACATTATACAAAATAACAAATAGAATTCATGACAAGGACCATACAATTAGACGTTGAAGCCACAAGCATTATCATATATTTTCTTTCCAACATTCATTTTGCAAAATTTAAGAATGGACATCTATTTTTTATTTGTATATTAGGTTGTAGTTGTAAAACTTTTTTAAAAAATAACAAAAATACTTGAAAATCATCAAGTCACTAAACATTAGCAAAGTTGTCTACTTTTGTATTGCCTAGAGTTACCGATGCAATAGAATAGCTAAAATGTGGAACTAACAAATAAGATTTTATTGATAATTTATTAATGGGGCACTTCCATACTAAACATGAAGGATGCAAATTGTTTGTTGAAAAGTAAAAGGATCGGTAGCACAACTCCATCAAACAGACTCATAAATTTCTACATCATTTGCTTCCATATAGCATTGGTTTTAAGAGCATAAATAAAAACAATCAGTATTTTAATGGCCAACAGAAATACAAAAGGTAATAAATTTTACATCAGCAACACATAAATTTTTATTAACGAAAAATTTTCTGATGCATTTGTAGGTACAACCGTACGGTTTTTTGTGCCTCGTAAAGCGTGCCAATGAAAAAATCATGGCCCAAATGCACTTGTCACCGAAATAGGTCGAATTATATATCAAAATAAATGGAAATGCCCTTTGGAAGCCAACGGTGAGATTTGTTTTGGCCGTTCTTTTCAGTGTACTTGTCCCTCTCCCTCTTTAGCATTATGGGGAGGTTTGTCCTGTTGGTTCTAATGCTTATGTGGTTCGGTTGATCAGCTCTTCAGGCTTTGATTTCTCATGCCATTTGTATCTTTGAATTCAGTGTTATGTTTGCCATCTGATTCGAGTAGTGTCATTTGAGGGCACTCATACAGATTATAGTCTTCTCTACCTGGTCATGTTCTATTTCAATGGAGGTTCTTCAAATCAGTAGTTACTCTTCGACAGTGTTTGCATCTATTTCATGCTTCAGTGGTGTTCTTCTTGCTTTTCCATCTCTTTTTGGAGTAGAGTTTTTTTCCCACGTGGTATTCTCTATTTCTCTGTTTCATAGAGATTTGGTTGTGATTGGGTACCTCATCAGGCCTTGTTGTCGGGACCCAAATTTGCCTTCACCATGTAGTTGCATTTTTTGCTTCATGCATTTAGTTTTTTAGCTACTCCCTAAGTTCATCTTAAGGGGGGCTGTTAGAGTTATCTTTTATTAGCTAATAATTATTTATTTAATTATTAGTCTATTAAACTCTACGCTTAAGGTAAACTTAGGCATTTAATAAATATTGTAGGTGATGCGCTGCTAAATAGACAAGGTTAGCAAATGACAAACAACACAAGACACCAGAAAATCATTAGTGTTAGTCAATCAAAAACTAATCTAAACAGGCATATCAAAAGAGATACTAAAAACATGAAAACATATTTAACTAAAGAAGCAAATATGATGAGGCATCTCTAAATACCTCCTAACATGCTCTTAGCTCCTTCTCCCTTGTTCCTCTCCTCTCCAAGTTCCAAAATAGTGTAGCTCTCAGCAGCTTTTTGCACTATGGATGCTTCTGAAGGATTGAGATTTGAGTATTTTGCTCCAAATGTAAAATGAAAAGCTAAAATATTAGATGATATTAAAATGATTGATTTTAACCCAAAATAACAAGATTTTAGTTTGCTATGCTAAATGCTCTCTAAAATGCCTATAGGTTAAATGCATACAAGTTTTCAAGATCTGGATTATGAAGAAATGGGCTCTATTTATAGGAAAAATGGAGCAATGGATGGTTGAGATTGAGCAATCTCAACAAGGGTCAGGATTGAATGATTTCAAATCCATGTGAGGGCTTTCAACCCAATCCTAGGATGACAAGTGTCAATGTGAGATAGGTTGAGAGGAGAGGGAATAAGCATTAAATGCTTGATATGACCTTGGGAGTTAAAGTCAAGGCTAGTTGAATGAATAAACTCTTTATTCAAAGAATAAAGCTTTTATCCAATGGATAAACTTTTGTGCAAATGTAAAAAAGATAAATATGGTCAAAACAATAAATGTTTGGGGAGACAAGTTTGAAATAACCATAAAAGGTTATGTAAGAGCCATAAATGGTCATGTAAGAGCCATTAGTGGTCTTGGAAGACTTTAGGGGTTAATTTGTTGAACACACAAAGCATTAAATGCTTTTCAAAGACTTTTTGAAGTCTTTGAGAAGTGACTCAATTTTGCTTAGGAATGTGACAATAATTAGGAGATGGATTAGGCTAATTAGGAAGGGGTTAGAAGAATCTAGAAGGGGATTTAGGAATGCAATTGGATTTGGTGGGTGAGGGAAAATAGGATTTTTATTTAAAATAAAAATTTATTTATTTCAATAAATGTGTGCAAGTTGCATTTGTAGGAAAATGCAAGTGGGGGAGGATAATGATTTAAATAAATGTTTTATTCAAAAGAGGAAAAAGGGGATTTAATTAAATAAATAGATTTTATTTATTTAATTGATTTGAATTTGGTTTAATGAATTAATTAAAATAAATTGAATAATTTATTTAATTAATAAGAGAATGTTTGGAGATGAATTAATTAAATATTAATTTAATTAACTGACGGCTAGTGGATTTTTAATCAAATAAATAGCGAATATTTATTTAATTAAGCTGGACAAATTTGTGTGACTACATTTGCCCCTCTTTGAGACGGTGCGGTTTATCGAATCGTTTCAAAGAAAGAAAAACTGGTGTGAAGAAATGCCCCATAAAATGTAAATTTAATGGGTGGTATGCCCCCTCGAGAGATGGGCCGAAAAATTTTGAAAAATCGGGCAATCTCTCAAAAAAGAATGAAAATTGGCAGGGTGTTAGAAGAAAAGAAGTTAGCCATACAGGTGAAAAATAGAAGAAAATGGGGGTAAAATGGAGAAATGGAGGGCTCGGGAAGTTTACGAGGACCACGGCGGTGAGCGGGGGGAAGTTATGGTGACGGCGAAGGGTATAAATGGGGTGAAAGGGATGAAAACAGGATCATTTGTGACCGCGACTAGTGTGAAACCAGAGCTCTGATAGTGACGTTTTGGAGGAGTGAGCAGCAGTCAGGATGCCGATACTGATTACAGAGCACAGATTTGAGCTAGTCCGACGGTTCCAGCGGCTAAACGACTACGGACCAGCGGTATGCAAATTGGAATTTTGAATTTTTAAGCACTTTTTATAGGCTTTTTGTTGAGTCTAAGTCGAGTCAGAGCAAGAGCGCTGGAACTATGATTTTGGCATTTTTGCTCAATTAACTAGCATTATGGTGCCACAATGGCACTATTGGCCTATTGTTTGAGCGCTTTTAAAATGTTTTAGCGCTATTGTGTGCATGTTTAGGTGCTATTGATTAATAAGCGCTATGGAGTGCTTAATTGAGCGCTATTGCTCTTGATTAGCGCTGTGGTGTAGTTGTTTTAGTGCAGTTGTAGTTTGAGCGCTATTGGATAGCTTATTGAGGGCTTTTGTTAGGGTTGTAACGCTATTGTTGAGAAACTAGCACTTTTGTTTTAGGATAAAGAGATGCCCCAGTTTAGATGAAGAAAATCTCCCAATGCCAATGATGGATGGATGGCGATGTGAAGTGGGAGTTATTTTGAACCATAGCAGCTTGATGAGACTTAGGTCATTTTTAGGATAAATGTCCGTTGAAGTCTAGGTGGCCATGATTGCTTACCTATTGAGACCCGAAGATACTTGATCAAAGTATCCGTTGATAGTCTAGGTTTAAACTTAAGAAAGTTTGAAAACAAAACAACTGATGATGATTGATGAATGTCCATGCACAGGAGGAGCTGGGCGTGTTGCAGTTACGCGAGAGACATCCTGCGACACAGGGGTTGCGAGATCGATTGACAGAGGCAGAGATAGATTGTATTGCTGCTATTGGATTGTATGAGGTGATGCACATGCCCGTGATTCGAATGAATCACGGTTTGATCACAGCGTTAGCCGAGCAGTGGCACAGCGAGACATGCACCTTTCATCTGGCACAGGGGGAGATGACAGTGACCCTAGAGGATGTGTGGCGCATCCTGCGGATTCCGATTCGGGGGGAGCTAGTCACATATGACAGATCCTGGGGGACCCTTGCAGTTCAGAGGTTTTTTGATGAGGATGTGTTTATTGATGATGGTTCTATTGCCTGGGAGGAGATAGCGGCATTATATGAGCCTCTTCCAGCAGTCTTATTAGGTATCGTGGGAGGACTTCTTTGTCCAGATAGGCGATCACATGGTTTGGTCGTGGGATGGGGGCAGGTGATCGAGATGATGATTACCGAGGGGACCCGATTTGCATGGGGGTCGTGCGTATTGGCGCACCTTTACCAGGAGCTTCATGAGGTGGTTTACCGGGGGAGGGGCTCCTTAGCAGTGGGCGTGACGCTTCTGCATATTTGGGCCTAGGAGCACCTACCAGTGACTCGACCAATGAGTCTGAGATTCCGTGCAGTAGATCAGCCGTATATGTTCATGTATAGCGGCATGATGAGTCAGCCCCACCTGGGGAAGTTAGAGTGGTGGCGGCGGGCATTGGACGATCTAGATGCAGTCATATGGCGACCATACCTGGAGTGTGAGCCATGGGATGATGATGCAGAGGCACTGCCCTACATTTTTATGACCCGATTCCTCATTGGGAGGACCTTGTACCATGTGGAGAGATAGGTGCCCGGGAAGTGATGAGGCAGTTTGGATGGCAGTAGGAACTGCCGAGTGGATCAGGGGAGTATGCTCAGGTGATTCGAGAGAGGTATGCATGGGGGCCAGTGCTACCGTATGATCAGGCACTGGCAGAGTTTTGGATGTTATAGGCGAGACCGTGGGATATACGACCGAGGGTCATGGATGCAAGAGTAGTAGATGAGTACACGCAGTATCGAGCAGCGCACCCGATCCTACAGATATCCAATCCAGCAGAGCTGATTCCAAATTTTAAGGATGAGAGGGGACGGAGATGGAGGAGGGAAGGAGGTCGAGGACTGAGGGCAGGGGGAGGAGGAGGTGGAGGAGGTGGGTTGGGGATGCAGGTTCAGTGGAGAGGGAGAGGTGGACTGCCTCTACAGATAGCACAAGGACCATTGATACAGGGAGGAGTTCGGCTGGGTGGGAGGGGGATGGAGAGGGAGATCCCGATGGACAGAGGGGAGGGAGCTATTGGAAAGGGTGGTATAGGTGAGGCGGCTATGGATACCAAGGAGGGAGCCACTGGAGATCTGCGAGATCATATGATAGCACATTTGCAGACCTGGATAGAGGATTTAGAGGCGGAGGTGGCAGCTATTTGCACAGGAGTCAGAGCTGGCGGTGGTGCTGCAGGAGAGGGATAGTGCAGTGGAGAGATTGGCAGAGTTGCAGGAGAGAGTCTGGATTGGAGTAGGAGCACAGGGGCCTACGGGGGAGGTGATGAGGGAGATGCAACGAGCACAAGCAGAGATAGACTACTGGCGTGGTTTATATGAGCAGGTGGTGTCAGTTAGTCAGTGAGCTCTTAGCTATTCGCAGATGCGGCAGGCCAGATTAGAGCGATCATAGAGGGTGCAGAGCAGTGGGGGTGTGATGGGTCCTCTGTGGAAGGAGAGATCAGGGGATGCAGGAGTGAGTGGGGGTTCGATGAGGCCTCCACGGAGAGATGGATCAGGTGGTGCAAGCACCAGTGGGGGAGCAGGTGGTGATGGTGGTACAACATCTGACCAAAGTGGCATTTGAGAGAGCATTTTTGCATATATATATTGTATCATTATTTTATTTTTTTGGACTGTATCTTGGATGGTTCTTGGTAGCCGATTTTGGGAGACTTCATTGTACTCTAATATATGAGATGATATATATGAGGAGATCCCATATTTTGATGATATGCAGTTGATTATGTATGGATGTTTATGTAGGATAATGAGTTATTGCTTAGATGGATATGTGTACATGTATGCATTTGATGAGATGTTTCTTATATGCATGTGTTTTTATGATGATTTATGATGTGGGATACTGACATATGAATGCAGGTTTATATATGTATGATTTATTTGATTTTTGATATAATGCTTTATGTATGTAATGTCATGATGATGATGTATGCTTATGATAATTTATGAATAGGATTTTGGTGTTTCCTATTGTAATATAATGGTGAGATAATTTATGTGATGATGTTAATGCAATGGTTGAATGAATGATGTTTATGTATGGATATGCATCTAGATATTTTTAGTACGGATAAACAAAATGTAAAGCACAAATGTTTATATGATAATGTTTAAATGAATGCATATGTATATAATGGATATATATAAAATGGTATGAACCAATGTTTGGAAACAAATGGATTTATGATTCTAAACGCTTAAATATGATTTAAGTAAGAATGATAATTTAATGATACTATAACTTATGGTTTTAATAACTGCACCTTAATGCAATTAAAAAGAGGATAATGAATGCAATGTGAATGAATCCTAAAATGAGCATAATAAGATATTTAATAATAGATGAATGAATGCACCTTTTCACTAATGAATGGATGCAATAATAAATGATAAAGAATGATGAAATGATGATGGATAATTGATAATAAATGAATGCATAGTAAATAGGTTAATCAAGGACAATTTTGATCCCACGAATGAATCTAATTATTTATGATTGATGCAATGATGCAAATGATTAATGAAAACTAATGTCAAAAAAGAACTATATGCAATGTGAAGTTAAAAATGACATGAATGTACTTAATGCAAGATGCAACTAAATGCGATGATGATATGACCATGAGGAATGCAAGGTTTTTTTGAGACTTTGCATGATGCATTGATGATGTATCAGAGTACTTGGTCGTGATTGTATCCAAGACTAGCTTTAATGGTCACTTTTGCATATAAAGCCTACATATGAATGAATGGATGGGTGATATGCAACAGAATGCAATATCTAAACAGATGAGATGAAATGATGATCCATAGTGCTCTATTTTCATCATTAAGCTTTAAAATGTTGGAAGAGAATACAAGCATCTTGACATAATGATTCAAGATGACCTGAGTATTCCTTACATGGATTTTATATAAGTTAATACAAACGACTTGATATAAGGGTCAAGTCGACCAGAGTATTGCTTGCGGAACATACAAGGATTATCTCCATTCATGCATGACTTGGATCATCCTCCTTGATCTTAGGTTGATCATATCCTGAGACAAGTGCATACTGTACTAAGAGATAAAAACCTTTATCCAAATTGGATGAGGGGGAAGGAACCAAAGGAAGAGCAATGTTCTTGCAAACAAACATTATATACATAAAGAATAAAGAATAAGGATCCTTGGTAATAGTTCATGCTCATATGGTCGACGTATACGCTGTAGTCAGCAAGCTGTAATGATCTATGACTGCATTTGGCATAAGATCACGTAGCTTGGTGAACTTCCCACGTAGACACCATTAGTACATGCCCCAGAACTTCATCGGAAATAATGCACAAATGATACAAAACAATGCTGAAAGATGCCGATACAGATAAACGAATGATTGTACTCACAAATCAACCAAGTATTTGATAGCTTAACATAATTTTCTTGTCAAAGAAAACGTCACTTTTGTCTTTGTTTTGGTAAGGAAGGATGCATCCTTGTTGAAGACAGTTTGATTGTTGATGATGATTGTGTGGTTTGATTGATAAATGGTCATCATGTGAGTATTATGTCAATGTTTGTTTTGTATTTGTGTGGATAAGTATGTACAAGGTGTTGCCATGTTTTTTATTTTTGATGGTTTTTCATTGTTTTTGGATTTTCGTGAAACAGTTTTGAATGTTTTTGGATTTTTGTGAGACATTTTTTAATGTTTTTGGATTTTGTGAGACATTTTTGAATGTTTTTGGATTTTGCGAATCACCAGTAATGTAGAATCCACTTCCATCAACTAGATTTAAAGGTATTGCCCCCAAGTTTAGACATGACTATGATAGAGTGGGATGCAAGACGCATGAAGTACTATCTCTTGATCGCAGATTAAATAACAAGCCATGGTTTGGATGGATGGATGTGTGTATGTATGAATGTGATCGCAACGAGCCTAAAAGATACTGGATCCAT
The DNA here is from genome assembly GCF_030272615.1 of Cryptomeria japonica. Classification (NCBI taxonomy): domain Eukaryota; kingdom Viridiplantae; phylum Streptophyta; class Pinopsida; order Cupressales; family Cupressaceae; genus Cryptomeria; species Cryptomeria japonica. The sequence goes on from NC_081412.1 coordinate 82,860,280, forward strand.
TGTCTTTACGAGTGGCGCCTATTTTCTAGGTTTTCACCATCGCACTTACCCAAGGTGCCACCGGAGTGGTTGTTCACCGTTTGGATACATGATATTTCTTTACTTTTTGAATGTTTTTGTATTTCTTCAGGACATTTTTCTGAATGTTTTTGGTATTTTCTGGTATGTAGGGGAGCCTGATGCTCTGTACATCTTAGGTATAAAACCGTTTGAGGTGCATGTTGTTGATTGGATCTGCGAGTGGTTCTCCTTCTGATGTAGCCAACTGATATGCCCCAGACCCGAATACAGCAGTGACAACATATGGGCCCAGCCAGTTTGATTCAAACTTGCCTTGATGTTCTTTGTTTGGTTGGTTGCAAGGATTCTCTCGTAGAACAAGATCACCTACCTCAAATGTACGAGATCTAACTCGGTGATTGTAGCTTCTACTCATGCACTGCTAATAGGCTTTGAGATGATTGTATGCAGCTTGTCACTTCTCATCAAGTAACTCTAGGTCCTGAAGATGGGATACTCTATATGCTTCGTCATTGATGAGATTGTGCAAGGAAACCTGTAATGAGGGTATCTCAACCTCAATAGGTAAGATAGCTTCAGTACCATAGACCAATGAATAAGGAGTGGCGCCTGTAGGGGTTCGAATGCTAGTTCGATATGCCCATAGCGCTAGATTTAGTTGAACATGCCAATCACGACTAACATCATTGACTGTCTTTTTGAGGATTCTTAATATGTTCTTATTAGATGCTTCGTCCTGACCATTGCCTTGTGGGTAATAGGGGGTGGAAAAGCAGTGTTGGATATGAAATTTCTCACAAAGTTCACGGACATCCTAATTTTTGAAAGGAAGACCGTCATTTGTGATGATGGACATGGGCACACCATATTGGCAGATGATGTAGTTGAGGATGAATGAGGCGATCTGCTTGCCGGTGACTTGGGTAAGTGGAACAGCTTCGATCCACTTTGTGAAATATTTGGTGGTGTTAATAATGAATTTATGGCCATTAGATGAAGATGGATGGATTTTACCCACAAGGTCAAGGCCCCATTGAAAAAAAGGCCATGGTGTTGTGATTGGTTGCAGTTCCTGGGCTGGTGCATGTATCAGGTCGCCATGAACTTGACATTTCTTGCATTTTCTAACAAAGTAGTAGGAATCTTTTTCCATAGATGGCCAATAGTATCCATTGCGCGGGAGTTTCTTGGCTAGTGATGGACCACTTAAGTGAGTCCCGCAAATTCCTTCATGGACTTCTTCCAAAGCCTTTGTTATCTCACCTTGTTCCAGACATCGAAGGAGAGTACCATCAAGACTGCGGTGATATAGGGTTTCAGCAATAATGTTATATCAAGCAGTTTGGTGAATAAAGGTTTTACGTTGGTTATTTGATTGGTTGGGAGGAAGGGTGTGATCGCGGAGATAGGTGTAGAATTCACCGTACCATGGGGATTCAGAACCGACAAGGCGACATATCATTTTGGATTTGGGGATATCATAAGCGGGAATCCAAAGCTGTTCTACCAAGAATTCGTAGCGTGTTGAATTCTATGGAAGATCTAGGAGAGATGAGATGGTAGCCATAGTGTCAGTAGCTCGATTCTAATCTCTTGGTATCTGCTCAAAAGTGATAGTAGAAAATGAGGTCTTTAGATTGTCCACCATTTGCTTATATGGCATGAGTTTATCATCCTTGGTCTGATATTCATCTGTTGCTTGTCGAATGACCAGTTGGGAGTCGCCATATACTTGTAGTTCTTGTAATTTCCATTGTACAGCTAGCCTGAGTCCCATGATCAAGGCCTCATACTCTGCTATGTTATTAGTGCATGGAATGTGAGCCTGTAAGACTTCGGGATGCTGTCACCTTGAGGTGTGATAAACAAAATGCCTGCCCCCGAGCCATGCCTAGTGTATGAACCATCAAAGTATAGTTTCCATGGTTGTGTTGTTGTGATCATGAATATCTCTTCATCTAGAAAATTAGAAATGAGAGGATGATCACCTATGAGAGGTGCATCAGCCAACTGATCTGCAATAACTTGACCTTTAATAGCTTTACGATCTACATACTTGATGTCAAATTCACTTAGAATCATCACCCATTTGGCCAAGCGACCTGTCAATGCTGCTTTGCTGAGTAAATACTTGAGTGGATCAATCTTTGCAATGAGTTGCACCTTGTGTGTCAACAGATAGTGCCTCAGTTTAGTGGCTGCTAAGATTACTACTAGGCAAGCTCGCTCAATAGGTGTATAATTGAGTTCATAGCCCACCAGTGTGCGAGAGATGTAGTAAACAACACACTCTTTTCCTTCTGCATTATGTTGTGCCAGTAGTGCACCCAATGTTGTACTTGTTGCTGAGATATAGAGTAACAATGGTCTACTTGGATCTGGTGGCATTAGCAATGGTGGATTCATGAGATAGTCTTTAAGCGTCTGAAATGCTTGTTGGCATCGGGCATCCCACTGAAAGCGAATGTTCTTGTGTAGCAGGTGTGTGAATGGGTGACACTTATCAGCCAATTGTGCAATGAATCTTCAGATGGATTGAAGTCACCCTTGTAATGTCCTTAGCTGACTGATATTCTTTGGTGGTGGCATGTCCATGATTGCTTTTACCTTTGTTGGGTCAACCTCAATACCTTTGCTTGAGACAATATATCCTAGAAGCTTCCCGGAGGTCACTCCAAAGACACATTTCTTTGGGTTGAGTCAAACATGGTATTGTTCCAGTCTATCAAAGATTTTATCTAAGACGTGGAGATGCCCTTCTCTGGTGAATGATTTTTCTAGTAAGTCATCCACATAATCTTCCATCATAGTATGCATCATGTCATGGAAGATGGTGGTCATTGCTCTTTGATAGGTCACTCCTTCATTCTTTAGACCAAAAGGCATTACATTCCAGCAATATGTGCCCCATGGACATGTGAAGGTTGTCTTATGTTGATCTTCTGGTGCGATCTTTATCTGATTGTATCCTGAAAAGCCATCCATGAGTGAAAGCATGGCATGTCCTGCTATCAGATTCACTGTGATGTTGATATTTGGTAGGGGGAAGTCATCCTTAGGACAGGCTTTATTCAGATCTCTGAAGCCAGTACAAATGTGGATGCCCCCTTTTGGTTTGCCGACAGGCACAATGTTGGAGATCCATTCTGCATAATCAATTGGCCTAATGAAACCAACATCTAGGAGTTTCTTGAGTTCTGTTTTGACTAGTACTGCAATTTGAGGATGCATCTTATGAAGCTTCTGATTGACAGGTTTGGCTGCTTCTGCTACGGTGAGGTGATGCATGACTAAATCAAGATCAAGCCCAGGCATGTCTGCATATGACCATGCGAAGTTGATCTGACGCTTTTGGAAGAACTCTATAAATTTAGGTTGTTCCTCTGGAGTGAGAAGATATGTCAGATGTATGAGATGAGGATTTTTAGGAGTCCCCACATTGTATTCTTTGGTTTCCTCGATGAGAATCATTGATCGTTCCTGTTGTGTACTAGTAGGGAGAATTTCAAACCCTTCATCCTCAGGCGCCTTAGAGAGGTTTTCACCATTGGATACGCTCTTTCTTTTTACTTTTGTCGGATCAAACAGTGCCACAGTGTGGTTTTCACTGGAAGATCCATGTTTTATTGTTATATTTTTGCAGCTGAAAGGTTTGGCATCCGCCCCGAAGTATGCTGCGCTATTAAGTTCAATGGCGAATCCAGCTTTGTGATCCTCGCTTGGTAGGTTATCCCTTAATTCCAAAAAGTCAATGATAGCCTCATCATTTTGGAAGAAGTCAAGACATGGGGGATTTGGTTGGTTCCATTCGATGAGTTCAGAGTAGATAATGGGCATTACTTCATCGATTAGGTTAAGTGTGTTAGATGTATCAGTGAGGGTTAAGATGTTATGGTGAAGGTTGTTAATGGTACTCTCCCTGTTAGAATCAGGCGTAGGATGAGATGTAGGGTCTGTGGCAAATGTTTCCAGTTCAGGAACCCAAGTGGTCTTTATCTATGCTTCTCCATAAACAAGGATGTCTTTGCGTGGTGGAGGTAGTGATGCATCTTCATCATTTGAAGTGTTAAGCTGTACATAATCAAATTCCCACTCATGTGAGTTGGTCTCTGAGTCACTTTCCACCATCCGATTACTATACCATACTGGGATGTCTTTTGAGTTAAATACTGCAGGTGTGATTGGTTGATGTACCTTCATAGTGATCGGTGTTGTAGGAAGGTCGATGGGGATTAAAGAATCTGGTACAGGGAGTATTGGTAGTATTGACTCAGTGGCTTCTGCTGGAACTGCTAGTGCCATAGATACTGCTGCGGGTTCTGATATAGTTGCTCCTGCTAATGGTACTATTGATGAGATTACAGGTTCATTTGGTGGGATGAGTGGCATTGGTGATGGTTTTGTTGGGGTTTTGAGCCTTGATGGGGTAGTTGGGATGGTGCTTGAGGCTGCTTTGATAATGAAAGGTGTCCTTTTTGTAGTAGGCTGACATAATGGTTTGTTGGGTTTTCCTTTGAATTTGAGTTTAGGAAATATCTCTTTTTCAAAGCCTAGGCCTTTATTACCTTTGGGCTTTAATTCCGGCAGCAGAGGTTCATGTCGTCCTTGTTTGCAACATCCCAAAGCACTCTGACCATCATACCCCATTCTTTGCATAATGAGGAGACCTTTTCCATACTAATCCGTAGGAAGTTTAACTTGTGGTAGATCAATGGTGACGGGATCTTTATAGATCCATTTCGCTAAGTCCTCATCTTGGGTTTCTTCTTCTTAACTCTTTCCAAGGATGAAAGGCGTCAAAGCACATGCGGGCGTGATTAGTGGTTGCTGGAGTAACTGCTATGGTTTACCATGTGTTCGAGGAGAAGTGGGAATTTGTCCCACACAAAAGAGTTGACTCAAGTTGTATTCCCCAAGACCTTCCTCTGCTACTTTCATCTTAATATTTTCTTGCTTTGGTATAGTGGTGTTTGAACTGGCAAGAGAGGCGGGACTTATATATGATGTGGAAGAAATGGCTTCTCTATTATTAGGAACGGTAATCTCCGGTTGATGGCTGATATTATGGCAATATGCAAAGGGATTTGCATCGCCCAAGATTGTGATCTCTACACCGTTATGTGGGAATTTGATACATTGATGATAGGTAGATGGAACGGCTTGCATGGCATGTATCCAAGGTCTTCCTAACAATAGATTGTATGGCAGAGGAAGGTCCAGAACCTGACATATGATGTGTTTTACCACAAGGCCCACTCAGATTGGTAGTACCACAGCTTCTTTGGATGAATGCTCTGAATCGTCATAGGCTTTGATTGTGATCTTCTTACGAGGATCCACTGATTCTACCACATATCCCAATGCTGTGACCAACTGTAGTGTACAAATGTTCAAGCCTGCTCCATTATCTATTAAGACTCGCTTGATCCTATGTTGATTGATAAAGCCTTCAATGTGTAGCGAAGCATTATGAGGTTGCTGGAAAGAAGAGTTGTCACTTTCGAAAAAAGTGAGACAAGGTGATGACTTTAGATTTCCAACCATGGCTTGAAATTGGTCTATATTCAGGATTGCAGGGACTGACGCCTCTTGGAGTGCTTGATCCAAGATAGTTTTATGAGATGGCGATAGGCGCAATAGCTCTAAAATGGATATAAGTGCGGGGGTTTTGTCTAATTGTTCCACAAGATTGTATTGCTTTGGGATGGAGGTGGTGCCTTGTGGAGCTGCCTTGATGGTAACCTTGCCACATCATGTAACAACATTGCAATTTGATTTGGGATTTTTGAAGGTTATAGTTGCAACTTGTTCACTAGCATCATACAGATGATTTACAGTGTAATTATACGCAGCCTGTGTATAATCAGTGGTATTAGTGCCTTGCCAGGAAGTGGAAGGACCCCTTTGATCTTGTGATGGAAGTGGATTTTTGAACATCAGATGATCATTATTTGTTGTTTTTGGGTCATGTCCTTCAATTTCAATTTCTCCTCGGTCAATCAGATCCTGAATAAGATCTTTTAATCGGTGACAATTACTTGTCTTGTGTCCTCTTCCTTGGTGGAAATCACAGTGTTCAGTATCCCTCCACCATGCAGGTTTGACCTGAGGTTCATAGTTTGATGTTTTAGGGAGAGTGACCAAATTTTGAGAAATAAGTTATCGCAATACTATTTCAATGGGTTCCCCTAAGGGAGTGTATGTGCGTTTTTGTTTTTGCTGACAAGGTCTTGGTTCATCATGAGATGTGATGCGACCTTGATTCGAAAGAACATTTGTGTTGTTCTAAGGTGGAGGATTTTTTCCTGCAAACCGAACCACAGGTTGTGCATTTTGGATAGTCCTGGCATCCACAACCCCATCGTTGACGATATTCTTGGTTTTGTTCCAGAAGCTTGGCTTATCACTATTGAAGCGTGGGCGAGGACCATCCTTTGGTTCATTATAGATTTTGATGAGTCCTTTCTTGATGAGGGCCTGCTCACGTTTCAAACCCTTGGTGATCATATCATTAAAAGAGTCTGTGTCTTTGACATCCAAGTGAAATTCCATTTCTTCGTTTAAGTTGGAAATGAATATTTCCACTAGTTCTCATTCAAGTAACTGAAGAGAATGTCTGCTAGACATTTGACACCATCGTTGCAGGAATAATGAGAATAGTTCACCTGGTTTTTGTTTTGTGTTGCACAGATCAGTCATAGTGATGTCGCGTTCAATGTTATGAGAGTAATGAGCGAGGAATTTCTGGATAAGTTCCTCAAATGTTCTAATGCCACCTGATAGTCTGGAAAACCATGATGTGGTTGTTCCTCCCAAGCTTTGGGGAAAAAGGCACATTAGGTATGTGTCTTCATATGCTACTTCGAGACAAGCGGAATGAAATTCTCTGACATGATCATGGGGATCTCCCTTTCCTCTATATTTTTCGAATTTGGGTGTTTCGAATCCTCGTGGAAAGGGTGGCATATAAAGATTGCTATCAAAAGGATAGGGACAGATGTCATTGAGTGAGAATTGGTTAGTCTTGACACCACTATGAAGTTGTTGGGAGAGATTCTCGACTTGTTGCCGCAACATCTCCATTTCATTTGGAGGAGGAGGTGGTGGGTTACCTCAAGGAATGTTATATTTGATGGGATCTCTACCTCTTTCCTCTTCATGGCAACTTTGTCTTTCTGATGCTTGTCTTAATTGGGCAAGATCAAAGTCAGAGGGGAGTTTTACTCCTTCTTGAGCGAGTTTTAAGAAGTGAGCATCCGCATTGCTTCTAAGTATTTCGTCAAACAGTCTGTTAAAGAGAGGGTTATGCTGAGCCCTTTCTATTGTTGCAGGAGTAGGAGTACTTGGTTTTTCATCATTCACATTTCCTCCAAGTGCTTCTTGAAATTCATTGAGATTTTCCTCTTTTTCTTCTTCCATTTCTATTTCTCATTGCCTTGACCGTGATCAGGTTTGAGCCATTTGGCTTACAAGCTTTTGTTGAAGTTGAGTGAAGATGATGATGAGTTGTTGATGAAATGAAAGATTGATGGTTGGTGATTTGTGTTGCATGTAGATCTCTAGCACTTTTAAGGTAGATGTAACCAAAATTCCCTCTTTGAATTACTTGCTTGTTTGATAAGTTTTTGATGTGATAAGGTGTAGAGAAATCCGAGATGTGTTACAGATTGAACTACCTAGTAATGAGAGGATTCACTCATGAACTACTTTTAACTTGCGTAGATGTGTCTCTTAGGATGAGCTTATCCTAGATGTAGAAACAATCTAAAAAGTGATGTGATGTGTTTGATTCAAGCAATATCTAAAAGAGAACTTGGGACAATAACCTCTTAATGTTTTGAGAGTTGGAACGGTTGATGATGAAGTGATGATGGATGAAGAAGATGATGGATGAAAAATGTTTTCAAATTCCATAAAAACTTTGTGTCACAAATGGGACAAACTCCACCTCTTCTCTTTCGGGTGTTGGTGGTATTTCTCGAGCTGTGTTGTATGTGATACAGACGTTTGGGAAAAAGTTGGGATTAATCTTACCTCCTTGGTTTTTGTGATAACTCAGAGCTCTATATTGCATAAAAGCTCTACGATTCAATGATTCTGAATCAAAATTCATTTGTTTTGTCTTGAAGGTAGAGACGCATGTGACGCAGAAAGACTCTATGTGAGACAAAGATTTGTCTATTTATATAGAAGAATTTCCTCCTTTTGATCAAAGCCTTTGAGCTTAACGGTCTTCTTTTCAAGTTGATATTCTGATGACGCTTCTTCTTTCACAAGATGTGAAGAATGGTCATAAAGTTTTGATACTTTTGTTGTTTGCACTTTGTTTTTGATGTGTTTGGTTGGATGAATACTTTGTTGTTGGAAGTGATTTTCTGATTTTTCTTTGACAAGAAAACAAAGCAAGCACACAAACACAAGAATGTTGCCTTAAAGGCACAAATGAGTATGGGTCTAGATCAACCCAATCCTTGGACTTTTATATGACCCTTCCTTTAAGTGTATTTTAAGGTGTATTTCCAAAGCCTAAATTCGGCTCAATTTGCACTTGGTCTTGACTAAAACGAACACACTTCAAACACTTTTTATCCCTAAGGTCAAATGGCCAGTTGTGATAAATTTAGCCCACATCTTGATATTTCTTCGACTTTGGTACTACATACCTTATGAATCTCGCCTTGGCAGGTAAGGATGTGATATACTAAGTCTTGCACGAGCATAACAAATAGATGATCCCTATGATGGGGGAGTCACCACTTTTATCAAGCCACAAGTGACTTTTCAAAAAGCTATGTTTCTACTCAAGGAAATATGTATGGTGAGTATCTTGGGAGCAAAACCATCTATGCTCTTGCACTAAATTATATCGCAAATATCCTCAATCAATAGAACGGGTGGGCTACTACTTAAAGGTGTTTAGTCATGTTCGATGTTTTTGGACATAAGTTCATTCTGCAGTGACTCACTTAAGAGCCTTGTAACTAGTGGTGGGGCCCATTTGTCCTTTCGACCAGTTACACTGTAGGAACAACTATACCCAAGGCTATAGCTTTCGCTCTCACCTGATTTCTATAGCGGCTCGAAGGATTTACCGCGCCAGGTCGTTCCCAAGAGTGATGTGTCTCTTGGCAGCCTCTCTTAAAAAGATAAAATTTTGAGTGTTACTAACACTTTTCTCTTGCACCTAGGACCACGAAAGCCAAGGGAGAGGATAGTGTGTGTTAGAAGTAGGACCACTCAACCGACTTTTTGCACAAGTGTGCCAAGCACGAAAAACACTTGCTCTTTTTAATCTACCATTGCAATGTGATCTAACTATTTGGAGATGTTGCTCCAACAGTCATGGTGTTCTTTTTAACTTCAATGGCAAAATGTGTTTGTAATCTAGAAATTGGAAATCCTGGTCAACTGAATTTGAAGCACGTATAAAGAAAGATCGCTTTGCCAACAAAAGTTTTTAAACAAGTTGATTGTGTATTTTATGTGCACCAAAAATAGAAGTGTGGATCGTAAATTCTTTTGATGCAAGAAAAATAGAATTGTTGATTTTAAGCCCCAAATGAAGTGTGTTTCCTAACTTGCAAGAAAACAAATGTTTGTTTTGTTCAGTTTTAATGCACCAAAGACAAGTGACCCTAACTAGAAAGCAAGGAAATTTTCTTTGTTCAAGTTTTAAAGGACCAAAAAGAAAGTTTGTGATTTTTAATGGTGAGTTTTAAACCTGCACAAACAACAACTGGTTAGTAAAATCCATGTCTAAGTGGGGCTTCCACAAGCCTAAAAACTTTCACTTTTTTGGCTACAAGATCCTTTCTACAACGTTCTGTTACAATAGCACTAGTCTGTGTTTGAACAGAAGCGCTATTTAACACAAACACGCTAAAAGAAAAGAAAAATAGAGAAAGCAAAAGCACTGAAACAGGGTGAATAGCGCCAAAACAATGTCAAACGCGCCAAAACAATGTCAAAAGCGTTGAACTTGATACAATAGCACTATTGTAAGAACAATATCACTAAAACCATAAGTATCGATAGCGCTAGAACGAGTTCAATAGCGCCAAAGCGCAACCTGTCTGACATTTTCAATATTCAAACATGTTATTGGTTAAAAAAATGATCTTTTTGGTGTTTGGATTCACGTTGGGTTCACCAAATGATGCGCTGCTAAATGGACAAGGTTAGAAAATGACAAACAAAACAAGACACCAGAAAATCATTAGTGTTAGTCAATCAAAAACTAATCTAAACAGGCATATCAAAAGAGATACTAAAAACATGAAAGCATATTTAACTTAAGAAGCAAATATGATGAGGCATCTCCAAATACCTCCTAACATGCTCTTAGCTCCTTCTCCCTTGTTCCTCTCCTCTCCAAGTTCCAAAATAGTGTAGCTCTCTGCAGCTTTTTGCACTATGGATGCTTATGGAGGATTGAGATTTGAGTATTTTGCTCCAAATGTAAAATGAAAAGCTAAAATACTAGATGATATTAAAATGATTGATTTTAACCCAAAATAACAAGATTTTAGTTTGCTATGTTAAATGCTCTCTAAAATGCCTATAGGTTAAATGCATAAAAGTTTTCAGGATCTGGATTATGAATAAATGGGCTCTATTTATATGAAAAATGGAGCAATGGATGGTTGAGATTGAGCAATCTCAACAAGGGTCAGGATTGAATGATTTCAAATCCATGTGAGGGCTTTCAACCCAATCCCAGGATGACAAGTGTCAATGTGAGATAGGTTGAAAGGAGAAGGAATAAGCATTAAATGCTTGATATGACCTTGGGAGTTAAAGTCAAGGCTAGTTGAATGAATAAACTCTTTATTCAAAGAATAAAGCTTTTATCCAATGGATAAACTTTTGTGGAAATGTAAAAAGGATAAATATGGTCAAAACAATAAATGTTTGGGGAGACAAGTTTGAAATAACCATAAATGGTTATGTAAGAGCCATAAATGGTCATGTAAGAGCCATTAGTGGTCTTGGAAGACTTTGGGGGTTAATTTGTTGAACACACAAAGCATTAAATGCTTTTCAAAGACTTTTTGAAGTCTTTGAGAAGTGACTCCATTTTGCTTGGGAATGTGACAATAATTAGGGGATGGATTAGGCTAATTAGGAAGGGGTTAGAAGAATCTATAAGGGGATTTAGGAATGCAATTGGATTTGGTGGGTGAGGGAAAATAGGATTTTTATTTAAAATAAAAATTTATTTATTTCAATAAATGTGTGCAAGTTGCATTTGTAGGAAAATGCAAGTGGGGGGGGGATAATGATTTAAATAAATGTTTTATTCAAAAGAGGAAAAGGGGGATTTAATTAAATAAATAGATTTTATTTATTTAATTGATTTGAATTTGGTTTAATGAATTAATTAAAATAAATTGAATAATTTATTTAATTAATAGGAGAATGTTTGGAGATGAATTAATTAAATATTAATTTAATTAACTGATGGCTAGTGGATTTTTAATCAAATAAATAGTGAATATTTATTTAATTAAGTTGGACAGATTTGTGTGACTACAGTAGGTATTTAATAATTATTCTAATTATTAAATACACATTATCCCTTTAGGGTTTCTTTAGGGTTGCACATATTTAGGGTTGGAAAGCGCGTGTTGTGTACTTTACAGCCATCTGAGTTTTATTTCCAGATTCTACTCCATGCATATTTTCTTCAGTTTTTTGCTTTTCAGCACTCTGGTGGATATCGTGGTTGTTTCAGGTCCTGGGATCTTTTCTCTGAGTAGGGTGTCTCTATTTTGGTTTACATTTCTATTTCCAGTCTTCTTATCATTGTAGCTTGTATTTATGCAAATGCACTGAGATAAAGTGCCATCATGCATTGTTTACTTGGAATCTTGCATATCTTGTGTCTTGTTGTACATGCACTATTGATCAAGTGCCATGAGGGGGTTGATGTTTGCCTGTTGTTTGTCATCTTCCTTTGTCAAGTGAGTGTTTCTTCCATGACATTCGCCTCATGATGTGTGTCAAGTGAGTGTTCCTTCCATGACACCATGTACTTTTCTCAGCACCTTTGATGTTCCTGGTTCTTCGTCATGTAGTTTTTCTTGGTTGTTATTTTCAGTGTTCCTGTCCCTCTCCCTTGTCAGCATTATGGGGAGGTTTGTCCTGTTGGTTCTAATGCTTCCGTGTTTTGATTGATCAGCTCTTCAGGCTTTGGTGTTTTCATGTCATTTGTATCTTCGATTTCAGTTGTTTGCCTTGTTTGCCTTCTTATTCGAGTAGTGTCATTTGAGGGCACTCATACAGATTACAGTCTTCTCTACCTAGTCATGTTCTAGTTCAGTGGAGGTTCTTCAGATCAGCAGTTATTCTTTGACAGAGTTTGCAGGTTCTTCATGCTTCAGTGGTATTCTTTTCCATCTCTTTTTGGAGTAGAGTTTTGTTCCCATGTGGTTTTCTCTATTTCTCCAGTTCATAGAGATTTCATTGTATTTGGGTACCTGATCAGGCCTTGTTGTCGGGACCCATCTTTATTGCTTTCAGTAGTTGTTCTAGGTTTTAGCTTCTCCCTAAGTCTATCTTAAGGGGGGGTGTTAGAGTATTCGGGTATTTACTTGATTAATTAAACATTATTTGTTTAATTATTTAAGTTCCTGTAGCATCCTAAAATTGTGACACTTGCAATTTCAACTGCATTTCGGTCTTCACGATGGCGACGCAACACGCAACCTGAATGGAGACCCCAAAACCTGATTACGACACTGAAAACTGCATTTTTCAAGCACCCTGGCCTGAACCTCCTTGCACCCTGCTGTCCTGGGAGGTGGGACCAGAGCGCCCAGCGCCCTGGTCCTTCAGGACCAGGGCGCCCTGGGCGCCCAGGACCATGGCGCCCAGCACCCTGGTCCCTGGGTCCTATTTTGGGCCCGGTCTCCTTTGGACTTCGGGTCTTTTTGTTTGCAATTTGGAAAATAAACTTTCCTGGTTGGCCTAAGGTCGGGAAAATCAGTCTATCAGCCCTAATTGACAAGTATATAAACTACATTTTCCTCTTTCATTCGATATGATGGAAAAGGCGTGGAAACTATACTCAAGCATTCAAACATTCAAGCATTCCTTCAAGCAATTGATCATTTCAAGTCTCCATTCAAGGCTAAGTGTTGCATTCAAGACAAGGATTCAACCATTGAAGAGGAGATCACATACTACATGCTACATACAACATACAACATACAACAAACAACAACATCTAAACCTTCACACATAAGGATACAAACATCCTTAGAACAAGGTATTAGTACTTGTTTTACATTACAGACATTTACATTTACAGCATTGCTCATTTCTTGGTTAATTCCAAAACCGGGGTTTGACCTAAAGGCAAACCCCTAATCCCTAACCCCCCAATCGTCTTTGCTTTTCTGTGTGTAGGTTGCAGGTACGCGGCTGAAATTGAAGATCTGGAATCCTTGTGCAGAGATGAACAGATCCCCCTTCATTTTGCGGATTTTTCGGAGGACCGTGGCGCCGGGCGCCATCGTCCTGGCAACTTTTGCTCAAATTTGCAAGACAGCGCCGTATCGACATTTCACTGCTAATTCCAGGTCCGCAGCTTCATACTGTATTCCTATCTCAGTTTATAAGTGAATCTTTCTCACTTTCTATGCATTCCTAGCTTAATCTTCCTATCAACATTCTTTACAAAAGAGGGTAGCCTTGTTGTCTTAACCCCTTGAAACACATTTAGTATCCAATCTTGCCTTGGGTGGGATTGGATCTTGTGAGTTTCAACCCCTCTTTTGAATGTAAAGTCTCTCCCCTAAGTGAAAACCATCAACCCTAGTGAATCTCCCTTCTCTCTCCTTGGAGTTGGAAGAGGCGAGAGCAACTAGGGTTCGATCGCGATTTTCCGCTTTACATTTTGGTGAACCTGACGTGAACATCCTTTCTGATTATTCATAGTTAGATCTAAAAATTGGATTCCTTGATTACATTTCCATGTTGGATCTTTTGCAAAATTTTAGAGGTTAATTGCATAAAAACCCTAAATTTTCTTTTTAAGTAATTAAACTTGTGAAATGTTTAATTGTTAATGCTTGTTTCAGATCTGCCCTTCTATTACAAATTATCAATTCATATTTGTGCTTTGATTTTGAAAATTAAGTGGTTAAGTGTCAAAACCCTAATTTTTGAAACCCTCTTGATTCAACCTTTGTCCGACAATTTCACTGATCAAAACATCTCCAAATCAACTGTAACTTTGGATTCCGCAATAAAATCACAATATCTTTCATCCTTGAAAATTTGGAAAAAAGTTGCGAGGACCGTGTGCACTCCGAGCGCCATCGTCCCCGACATTTTTTCTGAAATTTCGGGAGCGAGATCTTACTGTATTTTCCTGCTAAAATCCAGAATTTTGGCTGATTTTATCAATTTTAACACCTTCAAAATTACAGTCAAAGTTGGTCTTGTGATTGCTTGGATTAAGGCTTTTAAACATTCAAAAATTGTCATGCCCAACTTTTGGGCACGAACGGAAATTTTTTTTTTTTAAAATACTTAACTAATTAACGACCTACTTAACTAATATAATCAACTAAGTGCGATTAACTTAAATAAAATAATGCATTTTGAGTTGAGTCTAAACTACATTTGTATAAAACGGGTAATTAAACTCAATTGGGAAACATGGTTTACTAAGTTATCGACGAGCTAATATTTCTCCAAAAAGGGTAATCACTAAGCTTCATTAATAATTAATTAGAATCCCAAGTATAACGATTACTCCTGAATTTAAACTTTCTTTATGAAATTTGTTTTATCATTCCTAACTTTCTAGGATTTCTAAATTTATTTATCCTTGTAATTTAAAACACCTTATTTAAATGAAGCCCCCATAATTTAAAATCACGTTATAATCTTATACTTAATTTGGCCCTCTTGGCCCTACAAAGAACTTAGTGTTGACACCCCTTTATTTTTTTTCTTTTAAAAATCTAATCCACCTAGGTATTAAAATCCTTTTATAAAGTTTCTTCTACTTATGCCCAATATTTAACCAAAGCATTTAAAACTTAACTTTACATCTAACAATTTTAATACAAATTAAATATCAATTTAATCCTACTTATATATATATATATATATATATATATATATATATATATATATATATATATATATATATATATATATATATATATATATATATTTTTACATAATTATCTATATATTCGCTTATAACTTTATATATATGAGTTTATGATATGTTTATAATTATATATCATAAGGGAGGGGGAAAAAGTGGTACTTATCTTTCTTTTTTTTTTAAGAAAATAATTTCCCCCTTTTTAAAATAAACTTCCCTCCACACCCATCTTTTATTTTAAAAGCTTTGGTGTGTTGCCCTAACCCGTAACTAGGGTTAGGGCAAGTTTTTAAGCATCCCTTTTATTTTATTTTTATGTGCTGTGTGTGATGCGTGCAGGGTGTGTCGGCGGCCGGGAAGCAGCGTGTAGGGTGGACCAAGCCAAACCCTCACCCCCTTATTTTTTTTGCGTTTGCTAAACATGTATTCGGGCGGAGGGACGAAGGAGGCGGAGGGAGGAGGAGGTAGATCCGGGCGGTGCTACCTACCAACCTGGGCACCGTTTTTTTTTTTTGTTGCATTGCGTTGAAGCCACGGCAGGCGGAGCGGGGGGAAGGGGAGAGCCGGCGCTGCGAGCACCGCCAGCTACGGACGGTGCCGCCCGCAGGCTGCGGCTCCCGCAGTCTACGGACATCACCGCCCGCAGTCTGCGGGTGCCACAGGCTGCGGCCGCCGCCGCCCGTGAGCGCGGCCCCCGCGTGGTTCAACGCACAGTTTGTTTTTTTCATACGTTTTTTTTTGCTTAGCGTTAAAACAGGGTTGAAACCCTCGGGAGTTTGTAATACGATTTCACTTGCTTATTTCATTTTTTTTTAAGCAAGTTAAGCATTCAAGATTTTATAATATGTTTTTTTTTTAATAACATTTTTATAAGTATATATATATGTATAAATATATATATATATATATGTATATATATATATATATTTATATGTGTATATAATCTGGTAAAATAAAATGCATAAAGTTTTCTGTATGAAACTAGCAGTTTTCTTATAAAAGGAATATATATATATATATATATATAAAATAAGGATATATATATATATATATATAGTTATAGTTATAGTGATAGTCTCAGCATTAAATCAGTCCCCTTTGCTTTTCTTTGTATTAAAACCAGATCTGTAAATATATCTTTTCTCTTTTTTTTTTGAAACAGATATTTCAAATGATACTTAATGTTTAAATTTGTATATATATATATATATATATATATATATATATATATATATATGCATGGTTATTTGTCACTCAACTAGGCCTATATTTTTTTGAAAACAACTAACATTGTATGCTCTTTAGCAACTAATAATGCAACCTTTTTGAGTAACAAAATAAACCTAAATCTAAATGTAATATTTTCTTTTCTTGTAACTAAATACTAAACTAATTGCTAAAGGTATTTTTTTTTTTTCTTTTTGAAAGGAATAAATTATTATAACAAGTTTCATTTTCTGCAAATAATTGGGAAATAAATGACTGTTTTTCTTTTAAATTAAATTTACAGCAGCATAGTTTCATTTACTTGCAGAATACAAGAAAATAAAATGCATTTACTTCTCTTCCTTTGTAAACATAAAAATTTTCACACAATCTAATACATTACTTATTTCATTTGCAACTACTAAAATAGGGAAAACATCAAATATTTCATTATCAAGTAGATATCAAGTAAATTATGGATACAAAATAAACATGAATACAAATGGGTTGAAAACCCAACAATGTTTTTCTCTACATAGTAACTTGAAGATAATACAACTCTTTCTCTTTCTTGAAAGTAAATACTACAAATGCTCACATTCTCCTTTTAGACACTACAACATTGAATCTTTCCATTTCTCTTTTTTTTTAAAAACATTTTTCTGCAACACAAACAACAACGTAGCTCTTTAATCCTTCTTTTCCCATCCCATGCAACCTGCAACAAAACACATCTTTGACCATGGAGAGCTCACCTCCCAGCCTAGGCTTACTAGAAGCCACCCCCGAGCTTGGAGAACCAAGCACTAGACAAGTTACAAACAAGAAAAACCCACAACAAACATAGGAAGACACTTACATTCAAATTTCCCTTCCCAAGCTACACATTCACCACATTCATGGTGACTCTTCCATGGGTGGAAGTGGACCAAGTACCAAATGGGGAGATTTGCAAGCCAAACACAACACAAGCCACCTCATGGCAATACAAATGCAACAAAATACTTCTACAATCCTTATGCCCCCCAAAAAGGCTCAAGGCCATATTTACTCCCCTTATGACCCCCAAATGCATACACAAGGCTATGCAACAAGGGTCACAAGGGACAACCTTGAGATCACTCTCCATAAGGAGAGCCTCTCACCCATGGTTGTCATACTCCTTCCACCCCAAGATCTTCCTACCCTCCCAAGAGTAGGAGATCTTGGACACTCCCAAAACAACAAGAACACAAAACAAAACACATAGAAAAGAAAACTACATATTCTTAACTTCAACAAAAAACTTCATAAAACACATTCTTTACAAGCAACTCTTTTCTTTTACAAAACAACATAAACTAACACTTACAACATAACAAGAGGAGATAAGAAGAAACCAACCTTATTCTGCCAATAGGTATGCTAAACTTAGTTGGGGATGAGCTGCCCAATTCCACACTAGCTTTCTCCAAATTCCACCAAAAGTGCTAAATCTCCTACTAACTTTTTCAAAACAAGCATAATCTCCAAGAATGGAGAGTGGGTGATTACTCACTAAGTCTCCAAATTCTTGCCTAAGAAGGCCTCTCACACACTTTCCAACCCCTTGGGTGAGGTGAGAGTTCCCATTGGTTGCCCTTCCCAAACTCTTACACATTACCAAAATTGGAAAGGGAAAAGGTGGAAGAAGATGGGGAAGAGAGTTTGACATCTAAAAGGAAGGTTCTCTATCCTAGGAAGAACTTTCTAAGTTGAATTTTCGTTCATCTTGGAAACACCACTTTTTGAAGTGACTAAATAGTCACATGGGAGAAGCCACATGTTGCAAAATACCCCTAACCCATAGGTATACCCTTTGGACCTTTGGAAAAGCCTTAAAACTTACCCTAGGAGTCCATTAAACCCTTTGGAAACCCAACTGAAGTTTACCTACGGGTCAAACTTGAGTTGACCACTCCCAAGACTCCCTACCCAAGGCAAATTTGGGACCACACTCATGTTTTGAATGGCTTTGGTAGAAACAAAACTCCCTCCAAGAGACAAGTCAAAATCAATGACACTAATCAGCACATGTGTCAAGTGACACAATAAAAATACAATATAAAAATCACACATGGAATTTGTCTCTTGTAGGATTACACATATACATATAAATTAATTTTAACACTCAAGCATTATACACTTCACAAATAAAACACATTACAATGGGGTGTTGTCTCTCCAAATAGACAACTCCCGGCTTAACAAACGCACATCGGTCTAGGCTTGGTTCTCCATATAAATTCCATGGTCACATGGATAATTTTCCTGCGCATCTCAATTAACACATTAGTAATTCCAAATAATCACATTTATACATAATCAAATACATGGATTCCTTTGCACATCAAACACTCATACATTTGGCAACAACAATTCAATATCTCATTTTGTTTCAAATTCAATTTCACATAAGCAATTAACATAATTTCCCAAGATTGAACCATTCATAAATATGCATCATTTTTCTATCATCAAAATGAAATCCTGCAAATTTTCCAATAATGACATTCACCATCATAATGTAATTCTATTCTAGTAACATATCTAAAGTTTCATAATCATCATGCATGAAATAAAGCATCAACATATGTCAGTGTGATCCAAATCATGGAATCATATAAGTTCTAAGTCCATAAAGCATTAAATAAAGCATCCATAATAGTCTCTATATGCAAATAACTGAAAATGTCAAACTGAATCGGGGTAGGGCCTCACAAAAATCATCGAAATTGAAATTTTGTGTCAAAATTGTGTTCTTACTGTCCTAAATCTGAAAAGTGTGTTTGCATTCATTCAAAATTTCAGTGCTTTATTCAAATTCTTGCATTTTGTGACTTTTGAAATTAAGTGCTTAATTACAACAACTTTGATTTCCGCTTTCAAAATTGAATTTTGCGTGAAATTGAGTCAGTTCTTAAATTTCAAAACTTGCATTGCTTTTGACATTCCTTCTAAAATCATAAAATTCAAAATTTCAGTTGCCCTCTCTTTTTCAAAATTCAAATTTTGCATTTTTCGACAATCTTGGTAGGGTTCAATTTTGAGATTGCAACTTTAATTTGGCCTACCTACAGATCGTAAAATCACTCAATTTTTTCAGATTAGCTTTAAAATCATCATACCTTTCATCCCTGCAAATTTCGAAAAAAGTTGCAAGGACCGTGTTGCACTCCGAGCGCCACGGTCCCGGACATTTTTTCCAAAATTTCGGGAGACTGTCATGATTGCATTTAACAGCTTAAATCCAGAAGATTGGCTAATTTTACTGAAAATTGCTACCTCTAAATTCAAAACTTTCTCTCTCTCTCTAGTGCATGAGTTTTACAACAATAAGCCCTACTTACACTATTCCCGTTAGACGAAGCCGTAGAATTAAGTTTTTCCGAGGTTTAATTACCGAGGAGATGGAACCTAATTTGAATAGCCTTTTTAACGAGGACATGGGTAATTCCTCTAATCCTCCTAATGATGAAGAAGCTCTCCATGAGGTTTCTGAAGAACAAATTTTGAAATTGGATAACCAATTTGATGATTTTCGACAATGGATGTCTCAAGAATACCCCGATAGTCAAGCTCTTCCTTTAATTGAGGGTCTAAAATGTATGCTTCAAAGTGATAAGAATGGAATTGATATTTTGTGTGGTATTGCACACATTGTGGATTCGAATGTGATGCCTATGAAGAGTTGTGCTGAAAATTTGGGTTATACACAACCTCCTACTCAAGTCAATCATTCTATTCCTTTGATGACTCCTATTGCTAGCATACCTACCTTTACATCAAACATAATGACTACTTCTATACAAGACATTCCCCCTGTGATCACCAGTCATGGGGGCAATCCTTCTTCTTCAATTAACCCTCTTCCTTCATTTAATCCGACTTCTCCATTCATTCCTTCAATGAGTGTCCCTATTATATCTCCACAAATGAACATGACGCAAGGGGGCAATTCGTTTAACCATTCCATTCCTCCTTGTAGTGTTCCTCCTGTCCAATCATCTCCTATGACTAATTATCATAGAGTCCCACCACCTTACTCTTTACCTTATTTCAATAACATAACACCTCCATCACAATCTAACACATCTAATATGAATTCTTCGACTGAAGTGACCATTAACAATCTTGCACAAACTGTCTCTTCTTTACAGCAACAAATTGCCTCTATGAACCAATCTAAGTTTAGTGTGCCCACATTTGATGTTGCGAGCCCACTTTCTCTTGACATTGTTCGAGATATCCCTCCTAAACATGTTGAAATCCCGCATTTGGAACTTTATAATGGTAAAGGAGATCCTCTAACACATGTTAAGACTTTTCAAACAATTTGTACTGATTTTGCTTATGACCCAAGGTTGCTTGCAAAACTATTCACTAGAACATTAAGAGACAAAGCCCTGCAATGGTATTGCTCGTTGCCTTCCTATTCTATTACTTCTTTCGAACAACTTGCACATGCTTTCATTCAACAATTTCAAAACAATATAAGTCCTAAAGTTACTTTGATTGATTTAATGCATTGTAAACAAGGTGTTAAAGAAAAAGTGACCGATTTCATTGGTAGATATAAGCATTTGTATGCTCAAATTTCTTTACCAGTGCCTGACAATGATATTCAAAGAATCTTTATTTCTAATTTACAAAAAGATATCCGAGACAAACTTCTGTTTTCTGAGTTTACTTCTTTCCAACAGTTGTGTGCAACTCTTCACAATTATCAACTGACTGTGAGTCAAATGGAACAATCACATCCTATGGCTCCGAGTGATAAGGGTGATAGCAGTCAACAACCATTTGGGAAGTTTAAACCGAATAGAGATTCCATCAAATTCAATGAAAACATCATCAACAGCAATGTGAATGCAGCATCAGGTGTGCCTCCTATTTCTAAATTTTTCAAGAAAGAAAGAAAGTATACTCCTTTGAATGAATCATTGCATAGTATTATGAATAAGTTATTGGAACAAAATATGCTTACTCTTCCTCCTATAAGGCAAATTGATCCTGCAAAGATTACTTCACCTTATTTTGATAACAAAGCCTTTTGTCAATTTCATCGTCAGCCTGGGCATGATACTGAAAAATGTTTTTCTTTAAAGGGTAAAATTCAAGATTTGATTGATAATAATACTATCTTTGTTTCTGGAGTGAATGATAAAGGCAACACATCTGTAGCTCCTCCTAACCAAAATCTTCAGATTTTCACTGATCCATTACCTTCTCATACCTCTAATGCAATTGAGGCTAATGATTCCTCTCTCTCATCTGATGGTCTTGTGTCTATGACTCCGAATGTGATTAACTTTGTAGAGCAGCAAGAAAACCCTAAAGAACCTTCCATCACATTTGATTCCAGTGAAACCATTAGGGCACCTGATGGTCCTTTATACATAGTTGCAAAAGTCAAGAATACACCTTGTCGTGGAGTTCTTATTGATCCTTCGTGCATGGTTAATATCATTACTGAAGAATTTCTTTTTACTTTGCAATTGAATCAAGTGATTTATGACAAAACAGATGTGATTGTGAAACTATTTGATGCATTTTTTTCTCCTTCAATTGGTTCTATTACTTTACCTATTGAGGTCCATAACAAATCCCTTGATGTGAACTTTGCTATTATTCCATCTTCCGAACAATTTCGTGTGAAGCTTGGCTATCCTTGGCTATCTTCCATGAAAGCTATTGCTTCTCCTATTCATAAGTGTTTGAAATTTCCCCATAATGGTGAAGTTGTTACTGTCAATCATAGTCTCTTTAAACCAGCTGAAAGAACCTCTAGTGTTCCTATTGATTACTTTTGGCCTAAACAATTCCAATCTCTTCCTCCACGAAGTGATCATCTTTTCAAATCTTATCAAAAGTGGAAAAAAGACATGATCCTATCTCTAAGTGAACCTAGAACACCTAAACTTGATATTCCTATCATTCTTGAGAAGGAAGTTCTTCCTTTGAAAGATAAAACTAATGTCTGTCCTCAAGAAGATTCCCAACCCATCCCTATGGATGTGACTATGTCTATATCTAATAAACTTCCTAAAAGTAGACCTATACCTCCTCGTCATGATGGACTTGGTCTTCTTCCTAAACCAAATATTCCTCCTTTGTATGGAGCAGTCCCTCCTCCTTTTTATAGAGAGAAGAGACCTTCTCCTTCTCCTATTATCCAGCCTAAGAGACCACAACCTAAACACCCAAGTGACAAGGATGAGAACATTCCTCCTCCTCAATCTTCTCCACTTCCTACTAAGACTAGACGAAATCGTTCTACATGTGAACGCCGATGAAAGCGTCGTCTTAGGGCTCAAGCAACTGCTTCTCAAACTTTGCAATCTCCAAAAACACCTTCAACAAGCATTATTCCATTTTCTCCTCAGCCGAGAATTGAGCCAAAATCTCCTAAACATAAGATGCATGATGGTCTTGATCCTGTGCGAGTTAAAGATCCTATTTTTATAAATCTTGATGATGATATAGATGAAAATGTTATGCATGATGAAAATGTTACTTCTCTTTCTTCTGATAGTGAATATGAACTTATTGATGTTGATAACCATTTATCTAATGAATTTTCTAAAGCACTTATCCTAGCTCCTAGACAAGAACAACGTGGCTCAGAACATGAACATAGCCCTTGTTTGGATCTTGTGATAGCTCCATCTGCTGTGTTGAATGTTCCTCCTCTAGCGTGTTCCCTGCCTTCCCGAAACATTGATCAGCAAGATCGGGGGGTAGATGGCGTGCTAGACTAGTTACATTAGCATAGCAGATTCTCTCCTCCTCTCTTGTGTTACTTCTTCTATATGTTATTCTCATTCTTCTATTTGTTGTCCTTAGTGTTGTCTACTTGAGGATGATGCAAAGCATTGAGATCTCTTTTGGTCTCTCTCATGTTGACTCAAAAGACACATGTGTTCCCTTCTTCTAGGTGACCTTCCTTGATTGGGGAATGAAGAACAATTATGCATACATACATATGATATGTATACATGACTTATCATACAGCATACTGACCCCGAGGACAGCGAAGTCACCTTGTGCTTTGTGTTTTGTGTCTATTATCCTTGGCTTATCTCACACTTGGGGACTAAATCCTTGTGATAATGTGCTCCTTTCCTTTCTCATTTCTTATATGTATCACTACCTTAAAGTAATCACCCCCGGTGAGGCATGTGCAATCGCTTTAACGTAGGGGGGCATACATCCCATTCATATCTTTTCAAGATACTTGAAAATTTCTTGGCAAATTTAACCTTGCCTTGAAAATTTTTGATATCTTTCTTGCATGACTCATAGTGAGGGAACCTTACTACTGACAGTCATGGTTCTCCCTCGTGATCTTCCCTTTTACTTTGTCAATCGAAGTTGTAAGATCCATAGTCCACTAGGGGCTTGGTGTGTCTTGCCTCCTTGACGTGGTGAAAGTCTTTCAATGATTGTTCCTTGTACTTTACCGGAAGTATGAGCATACATACTCCCGCTAAAGTGGGGGCTAAATGTAGCGTCCTAAAATTGTGACACTTGCAATTTCGACTGCATTTCGGTCTTCACGATGGCGACGCAACACGCAACCTGAATGGAGACCCCGAAACCTGATTACGACACTGAAAACTGCATTTTTCAAGCACCCTGGCCTGAACCTCCTTGCACCCTGCTATCCCGGGAGGTGGGACTAGAGCGCCCAACGCCCTGGTCCCCCAGGACCATGGCGCCCAACGCCCTGGTCCCTGGGTCCTATTTTGGGCCCGGTCTCCTTTGGACTTCGGGTCTTTTTGTTTGCAATTTGGAAAATAAACTTTCCTGGTTGGCCTAAGGTCGGGAAAATCAGTCTATCAGCCCTAATTGACAAGTATATAAACTACATTTTCCTCTTTCATTCGATATGATGGAAAAGGCGTGGAAACTATACTCAAGCATTCAAACATTCAAGCATTCCTTCAAGCAATTGATCATTTCAAGTCTCCATTCAAGGCTAAGTGTTGCATTCAAGACAAGGATTCAACCATTGAAGAGGAGATCACATACTACATGCTACATACAACATACAACATACAACAAACAACAACATCTAAACCTTCGCACATAAGGATACAAACATCCTTAGAACAAGGTATTAGTACTTGTTTTACATTACAGACATTTACATTTACAGCATTGCTCATTTCTTGGTTAATTCCAAAACTGGGGTTTGACCTAAAGGCAAACCCCTAATCCCTAACCCCCCAATCGTCTTCGCTTTTCTGTGTGTAGGTTGCAGGTATGGCTGAAATTGAAGATCTGGAATCCTTGTGCAGAGACGAACAGATCCCCCTTCGTTTCGCGGATTTTTCGAAGGACCGTGGCGCCGGGCGCCATCGTCCTGGCAACTTTTGCTCAAATTTGCAGGACAGCGCCGTATCGACATTTCACTGCTAATTCCAGGTCCCCAGCTTCATACTGTATTCCTATCTCAGTTTATAAGCGAATCTTTCTCACTTTCTATGCATTCCTAGCTTAATCTTCCTATCAACATTCTTTACAAAAGAGGGTAGCCTTGCTGTCTTAACCCCTTGAAACACATTTAGTATCCAATCTTGCCTTGGGTGGGATTGGATCTTGTGAGTTTCAACCCCTCTTTTGAATGTAAATTCTCTCCCCTAAGTGAAAACCATCAACCCTAGTGAATCTCCCTTCTCTCTCCTTGGAGTTGGAAGAGGGGAGAGCAACTAGGGTTCGATTGCGATTTTCCGCTTTACAGTTCCCTTTATATCTTTTACACTTAAGCTAACTTTAGGTGCATATATTTAATTATTTTAATTAATTATTATGTGCAAACCTAGGTTTTTCCTTTTAGGGTTTCTTGAACTATTAAAGGTTGAGTTCTTTCTTTTCATTGTATGAAGAAGAATCACATTACATATATTTGTGAATATTGAGCTCTCTCTTTTTGAGCATATTCTCTGTGTATTTGTTTTTCTATATTTGCTTTCTTGCTTCTCCTTGTAACATGTTTTTCAGCTTGCAGAGATCATTTGGGCTCCTGTGGTGTTGTATTTTCTCAACTCCTATAATTTCATGCTAGCTATCTAAATTTTAGTGTTCGAAATTTGAAGGTAACTCCATTTTAATTTGTTTAAATGGATGACAGAAGAAAAAAAAAAAAAAAAAGGTATTTTTTAAATGTAAATCTTTGAAATGATGGTTGACCGAATGTCATATCTAAATTCTCATATTGCTACTTGTGAGTACAGAATGAGTATCAAATTTATCATATAGTTCTAATCGATAACAATTAAACAGACATCAAATTTAGGCAGAATTAATTCTATGCATGACAGATTAATGTTTGTCAAATTTAACCTTCAAATGTGTACACTAACAGTCAAACAAACATCAAATTTTACTCTTCGATGCTTGGTTGAATTTGGGTTGTTGGTTATCAATGTTGAATCCTTTGGTAGCTGTCTATTTTGGGTTTTAGATCCGTGTAAAATCCAAGGGTTTCAGGTCCCTTCAAAACTTGTTGGAAGGGGTTTTGGGTCCCCTCAAAACCTGTTTTATCTCTAATAACAAAAAAACATCAAATTTAACTTCTAATATTTATGTGACTGTCAAAAGAACATCAAATTTATTCAATTGATATATCCTTGACATGCTAAATGCTAGTCAAATTTAATTCACTAAAGTTAGAAATGACGTTTGAACACACATCAAATCCAAACTCTATTTTTTGAGATGACTAATAAACGAATGTCAAATTTGACCTCATACTTTATAGATGATAGTCAAATGGGCATCAAATTTAAATTAATATCTTTTGTGATGATGATCATATGGGTGTCCAATTGAAGAATTAAACAATTTAATGACATCAAAATTGACGTCAATTTTTACTGACACATGTACTGAATGATGACAATTAATAACACAAATATTTTAATATACGACCAATCTAATGAACATTAAATTCACAGGAACCATTAGAAAAATCCCAGTGTTACTCTCAGATCACTTAGACTTGTAGACAAATCATTAAAAATATCAGATTTTTTATCTCTTCTTCTTTCTAGATAAAATTGTCTCACATTCTTCATTATTTTGAGAGTATTTTAAGACATTCGTCTAAAGGCCCTTCCTATGAAACTTCATTTTCCTCTATGGCTTTGAAGAAAACATACCATTGTGAATGAACTCAATACTTTATTTATTTCAAGTGAAATTATTCACTGGATTGTCTTGAAGCTTTATATGTTCAATACTTTGAAATTTAACTCAAGATTCGCAAAGAAACAGTGTCAAGTTTGTTTTTCAATGTTATTGAGATAACATAAGAGAAAATATTGTAGGACATCCCTTTATAGCTTCGTTCATAATATATAGATCTGAAGGCTAAGATGAGTTGACTTATTAGTTGTACAAAAATTATTTGGTTGCATAAGAATCCCTTGATCAAAATCCTAATTTCATGTTTGATGAAAGGATTTTGACAATACAGACAAAAAAATGTTGTTTGTCATTAAATGCAACCCAATTCATGCACAATCCAATTCACATGTTGAGCTGGTCCTAATTGGCCTCTTCCATCACCATGTTTAGCACATAACTTCTTTCTATTCATAAGCTTGTCTTCCATTACCATGTTTAACCTTTATTCTTCTACCTTTTCTTTCCACGCTTTTTTGTTTCTATGAAAACTCTTCTAGAGCACTACTCGATAGGACCCTTGTATAGAAAGTGAAATATTTTATTTTGAATGAATAGAAAAAAATTATTGATATACTTAGAGACTTCCTTTGCATCATCTTTTAAATGGTTAGTCTAATTGTTGAAGTATATAAAGTCGATTTAACAATTTTTCCTTATTTGACATCTAGATTTTAGAATTTCTTAAATAAATATATTATGTATTTCTATGGCATTATTTTTTTAGTTGATTGATCATGTGGTCTCAATTCATAATATTTCTCTTATCTATCTTAATGCGTTCATTTTGCACAAAGTCCAACCGTAATGTGGTATGTCCTAACTTTGTGCTCATCTATATGACTCTTTGGGGGCCTTAGATTGACTCAAATTCAAAGCACATTTCATGGTTTTTATGATCTAATTTATTAGTTCTTTTGAGTTCAAGATCCTTGAATAGGTTGGGAGATCCAAGTTCTAATATGGCTCTTACAAACTTATCGTCAATGGAGACTTCCTCCTCAAAGTTGAGCTCCACTAGTCCAACTATAGTAGCATCTACTTCTCGCCCTCAGTAATATCTTTCAACACAATCACTCTTTTTATCCAAAAAATCTACAACTAAGTCTTGTCTAAAAGTTTCTTAACATGTGAGCAAGGTTTGCCACACATGGTGCTCTCCCACCTACACTATTTTCCACTCATCTTCTTTCTTTGTGAGTCATAGCTCCATTAGTTTGCGATTGATTTGAAAGCATTTGGCACAAACTATGTAAGTGGGTCAAATACACAACTGACTAAAATTCAAGAAGATCAATGAAGAATTAGGAAAGCATGATCAATATATTATTTTGAAAAAATGAACATCCTATGGGCCACTCCAAAATAGATGACATCCAACCAAATTTTACTAGTTGAAACAATTGAGTATAATCATCCTACTTAGAGGGACACTTTAAGGTATAGTCTATCTATTTTTATAAAAGTTTGTTTATATTTAAGAACCACTTTATTTACATTCTTATCTTCAACCATTATTGTATGTATGCTTCATCTCTTCTTCAACCCTTACAACCAGTTGTGAGTGACTCAATTTTCTAATGATGTGGAATGGTTTAACATGCCTAACATTCATAATCTAGTTTAACCACAACTTTGAAATAAGTGTGATATAATAGTCAATCCATGAATGGGAGAATGAAAAGTTATCTTTCACCTATCTGTCACTAAATCTTCAAGAAACCTAATGCTTCAATTTCCATTATTCCCTAGCTTTTGTTGAATTCCACTATAACAATAGTAAAAAGTTTGTGTAGTCAAATGTATCTGATGAGAATGACTTGAAATTTTCTATTTATTAGCCAAATAATGTCTCCTTCACAATCTAATATCCAACAAGAAGAATTATCCTTTTTGGTAACACATGACACCTTGTGACATAGTCTACCAGTGTAGTTACATAAGGGTTGTAAGGGTTGTCTCTACTATCACTTAAGCAAGAGCCTACTTTAGAATGTGTGTCTATATTTGAATCTACTTAACCTAGTTCACTAGCACATAAGCCTTTAAGTGTATCCCAACTAGAAAGAGGAATCTCAATTCAACCTATATTAAAACCAAGGATCCCATCATCTTCATAGTTCATTTTTTTTCTGATGACAAGACAAGCACCCCATACTACAAGTTGTGATCACTAGAAATGACATAAATATAACAATACATAACACATGAGGTCATTATTATACATGTACACAGTGATTAACTCACACATGGTGCTCAGTTGACAATAGGAAGTGGATGCAACCTTATTGTATGCATCATCCTATTACTTGGTTCACTAATACTCACCCTCCAAATATATCCCAACTAGAAATAGGAATGTCAATGCATCCCACACTAGATTGTAGGTTTCATCCTTCTAGATTCATTTTTAGCTATGTTGACAAGACAAGCATCACATACTAGTTGTCGTATCCAAGGTGCGCCTTTCAAAATACAACATATAGATATTAATGATATGTCAACAACTTGCTAAACGTTTGATTTAGTGGATCCTAACTTCTACCACCTCCTTACAACTAGCAAAAATTTGTCTAAACTAGAACAAGGTAGCTCATACACACATCATAAGTACACATAGTGGTTAAGTCATGCATATATCTCATGTTCACATAGTGATATGCCACAAAAGTCATAGGAAAACAATATACTAAGATGTAATAACCAAAAGAAATCATGTTTTATATCACTAGTATGTTCTTTTTAGTGTTTTAGATAAGGTTCTTACACTACTAATGATAAAGGAAAGTATTATAAGAGTAATAATGAATAATTAAAATGTACATTTATTTCACCTTTGAACTCACAATTTCTTTTTACTTTGAGAATTTCAACATGCATATAATATGAATTATATAAAGTATAATTTATTTACACACATCATAGGTGCACATAGTGATTAAGTCATGCATACATCTCATGTTCACATAGTGATATGCCACAAAAGCCATAAGGAAACAATATGCTAAGGTGTCATAATAAAAAGAAATCATGTTTTATATCACTAGTGTGTTTTTTTTAGTGTTTGAGATAAGGTTCTTACACTACTAATGTTAAATGAAATAATTATGACTAGAACTATAATGAATAATTAAAATATACTTTTATTTTCACCTCTGAATTCACAATTTCTTAAATTTACTTTGAGAATTTCAACATGCATATAATATGATCTATATAGAATATTATTTATTCACACATCATAGGCACACATAGTGATATGCCACAAATGTAATAGGGAAAGAATATGCTAAGATGTTGTAACCAAAAAAATCATGTTTATTACGTCGAGAGGCGTCCTACAGCCACAGCAAGGGGGAGTGAAGGCATTGTGTATACACTAAAGAAAACTGAAAACTAATGGCAGCCATGCGTGACAGTTACACAGATGGCAATTACACTTGCATTTTATGTAGATTTTAAAATGTTTGTGTGTTCACAACAGTGACCATTGAAAACATGAGCGTTAGAATAGTTGGAATCTTTGTAGAGACATTACATTCAGAAATGATCTTACCGCTACAAATGAAATAAAGAAGGGCCAGAGATGTTGAGAATGGCTCATTCAAATTTAGGAAAACATCCTTTGATGCGTGATTAGTATTTCTTATGTTAAGAGTGATCACCTTTCAATATATCAATTTCAGACCTGAGCAAAATGATTGTTGGTTGAATGTCAAGGTCTGAGCGAATTTCTTCTTAGACTGAAAAAGTTGGATCACACTTGGATTAGATTTTTGCATTTAGGGGAATTGGGAAGAAATGGCCAAAGAGAATACATAAAATTTTAAGTTTGATGTGAAATGCATGGGACCATTTATGTCTAACATGTTCATATTCTAAGACTTCCTAAAATATGTTGCAGGGTAATTTTTATGCATTGCTTTCATAAAGCATTACATTTAATTGAAATATTAAATATATTGAATAGTTAATAATCTAATTTTATTGATATTTTGAATTAATAAATAGTTGTTTTATTTTTATTATATTTTTTCATGTATATTTATAATTGATGATTAGCAATTTATTTTTCATCAACAATTAAAAATATGCATGAATAAAGGGAGTGTATCAACATCTATTATTAAAAAAAAAATGGAATAATTTCAAAGGAAAGACAATGGATTTGGGAATTAAGTTTTAAATTTGATATTAGGCCTATTTACCTCACAATATAATCTGAAATAAAAGATTCATGCTTTATATGATTTCAAACAAAATATTGTAAAAATTAGTATATTATAGTGGTTAGTATCAATTTAATATCAACAAATTTTTATTTGCATAGAGTTATAAAACACATGATTGTTTTTTTTTGAAGATATTATGTAGTACCCCTGCCCTAATCAATTTCTAATCTTGGTTAGTTTATCTTAATACAATGATTATAGTCAGATGTTTGATTTAATGCATAGCTGTTGATGTGGTTTTCACACTAGTTGTATGCAAGTTGTTTAGTGTTCCTATTTCGTGGTATTAATATCGGGCTAACGCTTTCATTAAGTTTATATATATATGCATGTATGACTCTTGGTTGCAGGAGATTTCAGGTACAACGCCGCATGAGTGCGAGGTTCGTCTTCACCTGGATTTGCAAGTTTGAGTGTACCTCTTTAATCCTTAGAGTTGGATTAGGTGGTCGTAAGACCCTAGTTGACCTTAGTCGTGCTCAAGTGAGCATCGTCAGTCGCCGTCGGTAATCCCTTTTTGGTTGGGTTTGCGAGTCGTCTGTTTGGTTGACCTTCTTGGTTTGCGTGCTTGGTGTGTATAGTTAAATTGATTAATTAGTCCTTAGTATTTTATTTGATTAAATATGTGTTTGTGCATTAAAGATTATGGACTAAATTAATCGGGATTTCGTTATGCGATTATCGTTGATATTAGATTGTTCGTCCTAAATTGGGAGTAAGTCCAATTAAATGGTTGATTTTGAACATTAAATGCATTTTGTATATGCTGTTGAAAAAGAAAGATTTAATTTTAATTGAAATAGAAAGGTTAAATTGAATTAATTGAGAAAATCAATGTTGAATTGAAAGGCAAGTTTAATTTGTTGTTATAGTTAGAAAAGAATTGTTTTTGGGAAGATTATTTTAAATAAAAAATTTAATTCCAAAAATGGAATTTTGGTCAACTCTTCCTTATAACCTAAATTTTTGGGAAATTTTGGGGATGTATTTTTTTGGGAAAACATTTTGGATGAAAAATTGGGGGTTTTGGAGGAGGAGAAATTTCTTGAGCCTGCAGGTTGGGCTCCTCACTAAATCTTTTCCAGGATTGCTATAAGAGGTAAGATTCTGGTTTATATTTTGGTTCATTGTTTATCAGAAATTGTTTTGGATTTTGAGGAAATCTGTTTGTGGAGATTAAAAAATAAAAATCTCAGCTATTGGGGAAAAATGATACAGTTGTGTTCGTAATTCCCATCCAATCCCTTCTTGTTCTATTTCCATTTCAATTTTGGATTATGGTTGCTCTGGTTGTTTTTAAAATTAAAAAAAAAATAAACTTGAGAATGGCTGTTCTTCAATGAAATTTGTTAAAATTCTAAGTTAATGCCTTCTCATTCATGTTTTAAATCAGAAATATCTGCCTGTTGGTTGATATATGAATGTTAATCAATCTTATTAGGTCAATATGCTATTGGTTTTGGAGAAATTTTTCCCTTTCCTGATCTAAGTATTTTAAAATTTCAATGGAAGAATAAAAGAAAAAGAAAAAAAAAATTATTTTATTTCAGTCTCTGTGAGACTGTGTTTTTTTTGCTGTGTATGTATTTTACTTACAGCAAATGTTTTTTTTTTTTAAAAAAAGAGAAAATTATAAAAAAAAAAAAAAATTTAATGGGGAGCTACGTATCCCATTGGGATAGCAGCGCACCCCAAGGGAGTTGCGTGCTTCCCTTTGGGAACAGCAGTGCTCCCTTAGGGGAATGTTGCGTGCTCCCTTGGGAAGCAGCGCATTCCCTTGGGGGCTACGTGAGCTTTCCAAGGGGGACCACGTGGGGTCCACGTGGAAACCCCCCCCCCCTACCTTTTTTAAATTGCATAAAAAAAAAAAATTAATAAATAAATTTATTAAATTAAAAGTATTTTTGTTAAAATAAAGTTTTCAATTAATTATTAATTATTTTATATATATTAATTAATGGGAATTAATATGTATATATATGAACTAATCGATATTTAAATTGAAATTTGTGCAATGCATTAATTATTGGTAAAATATATTTTATTAGTAAAGATTAATAATTATATTTTAACTAATAATTAACTGGGTGATTGTGCTCTATTAGTTATTACTTGTGTATATTTTTTTTAAATCATGGATTGATAAATATACTCATTAATTAACAGTTAATTTTGGATTCTTCTATACATGCGTAGGGAAGTAATATTTGGTTTTTGGAAATGATTATCTACATTTGGATTCCCTTATATATTTATATTTCCGTGATCCGTATAGTGCATCTGGGCTTGAAAAATATGAAACTGTAGAGATTGGTTTTGAACCAGTATGTCAATGATGATGTTAATTAAAGATTAAATATCTTAATTAGTTAGTTAATGGTTGTTTAGATTATATCCTTGTGAAATTGGTTAAAGAACTCGTTATGGCGTATTTTTGTATGTTCGATGCAATGAACCTTAGAGAGTTAGAAAACCAAGAACAACCTATACCTAGATGAGGTAGATAACTGCAATCTATTATAGATCATGTAGAAAACTTGATCGACTTTTAATGTTTAGATCAATTCGGAAAGATTGTATCTGGTGAATATTCCTATGCGAGTTTAATTCCTGTATTCGCTTTTGCTTATGTAATGGCAAGTCGTGCTTGTTTGATAGGACCCTGTCGTATGGTTGATTTGGGTACCTGTTTCTGTCCTCGATTTTGAGTTGACTGTTGTTTTGTGGTTGTGTCATATTTGGTCATATCCTTTGTGTGGGTGTCGAATGATGATTCGTGTTTGACCAGATGGTTGTCCTCTCCTTCTTGAACTCCATTCGTTTGACCATGTCTATTCCTTGGTTTTTGAGTTCGTCTGAGTATAGTCTAGTGTCGTATGGGAAGTGGCTTTCGATCGGGGGCCGCGCCCAAAGTGGCTGCTGGGTAACCCGTCGAAAGTGAGTCTAATAAGTGATAACCTAACAGTAGATTAGAATGTAATCTCTAAGTAAGATAATGTGCCTCACACATGGGACGAGTGCTAACATAGACCCGACATGCTGTGAGAAGGCCTGAAATGGCAAACCACCATCCTTGTCTTCACGAGAGGATGTGTGGGTCCACATGAGGCTTGGATGGGCCGGAGGCTCGGATTAGGTTGCCAGGGTAACCCAGTGTATGGGGCCAGGACCTATGAAGACCTGCCATGGTAACCGTACCAGGTTGTGTGATGACACTTGTCCCTACGTTCGCTAGTGTGTTGTCGTTTTGTCCTGTTAGGAGTACCTTTGTGGGTCGTCCTATTGTCTATGCCCTTGTGAGTACTTGGTTTCATGTTAGACCTTGGGTGGTGATGACTCAATTTTGTGGACGCTCTCCTGGACCTTTGTATTAGCTTTGATTATGTTCAGCTGGACCCTATTCTTTTCAGGGATCGTTTATGTATTTATTGATCGATGTGGTCGTTTGTATATTATTTATATTTCGCCTTGATGGCCGGATTGTAAAGGTGTAACCTCATGTATTCTTAACTTTATTATTTATCAGAGGGGTCTTGCAGTTGAGCAGACCCGGAGATGTAGCCCTTTAGGGGTGAACTCCGAGATCATTATGGTGTTATGTGATGTTATTCTCTTATGTTCCTTTATTCAGCTATATCATGTATGATTAGCTTATGTTAGAATGGATAAGTGGATAAATGGAATTAACTTTAAATGCTTGTATGCAGCTCTTTCTTGAATGCCTTTTTGACCGAATGCATAAGTGGTTTAGATGAGAATTATCGTAGATGCATGTATGAAATCGTCTTTTATAATGCAGTAAATGGGATCATGAAT
Source organism: Cryptomeria japonica (assembly GCF_030272615.1). Lineage (NCBI taxonomy): Eukaryota > Viridiplantae > Streptophyta > Pinopsida > Cupressales > Cupressaceae > Cryptomeria > Cryptomeria japonica. Next base: position 82,894,891 of record NC_081412.1, read on the forward strand.
GAATGTAGCTTAGAGTAATGGAATATATTCAGTTGTTGTTAAGGAAATTAAGTATGCTTGAAAAGATCTCATATGTTTATGATGAAATTTTAGTGTGTTAGAATATTAGATGTATGGCTTGTATTTTTATGAAAAGCTTGAATGAAGATTATGAATAGATCTTAATGGATGAATCTTTGCTTGTGATTTATATTTCCATCTTCTGAAAGAAATTATCCTGATTAAGAATTATCTCGTTATTAAGATAATCAGCTTACTGGATTAATTGTGTGAGTTAAGTGAATTGTGAAATTTAAGTAATATCGTTGGGAAACTCTTTAGGTGTTAGTTGATGTCTTCCGCTATGTAATCTGAACCTTTGATATCTTGTTGTATCTTAATGTGGTGTAACTTTTTTTTAAAAAAAATTATTGCACTCTATTCTTGTGTTTTGGCTTATCCCTTCGGGGTTTCCTGGCGGGGCATTACATTTGGTATCAGAGCCCATGTTGCAAACACTGGGATCTCTGGTGTCGCGTGTGCCCTCTATTGGTGTGAGGTGTATCGACCTTATGTGTATGCTTGTCCTCCTTTTGCATGAGAGTGATTGAGCAGACCTTAACTTGTGTGTAACGTGTGTGTTCACACCTTGGTTTCACCTTCTTGATGTTGGTGTTTGAGTGTTTATATGTGCATTGTGTGCTTATTGATGTCTTGGTCTACGATTACTCATATTTTGAAAGAGAGTCGTATGTACCTTCCCTTTTTGAGTGTTGTACTCTTTAGACTAATCCATTTGGGTTGGTCAGTGCTTGTCTTGATTCTAAAAGTGCGAATTGTGTTTGTTTAAGATTATGAACTAGCTTAGTGTTGTCCACTTGAAGGACTAGTATGGCAATTATGGAATGCTTATTTTGTAGAAAATTAAATGATTATCACCATCCCTCTCTCTCTTTCTGGAAATTAAAATGATTAGGATATGTGTAATTATCTTTGATTCGAGTTTTCTTGTTTGCGAGAGAGAAAAGGGTGTGACTTCTTGAACCCTTGTGTGAGCCTTATGACGCTTATGTGTTTTTAGATTATTAAAGGGGCTATGGGTTTTAAAGTTCATATTGGTTATTGGGAGAAAACTGTATGTGTACGTTTAAAGAATTCTCCATGTGTATATTGTAGGAGTAGCATGATTAAATTCTACCTTAGTAAGGTGCATTGCTATGTGAATAGTTGAATTATGTGAAACTGCTTGGTTTGTGGAAGAAGTATTGAAAGGAGCATGTTATTGTAGCTTCGAGAGAGTACTAATGTGTTCCCTGAAAGATTGTTTTATGTGTTTCATTAAACCAGTTGATTGAAGATTTATTTTAGCAAATGCTCCATTGAACTCGCTTTTGGGTATATGTAATTACCTTAATGTGTTTAGAAAGTGCGAATGAAAAGATTGTTTGATGTGTATGCATTAATATGTTTTAATTGGGTGATAGCTCCTTGCTTATCTTTTGACCGTAATGTGATTTTTTTAATAGGTTGCAAATTATGACATGTGTTTGTATTGTATTAATATTAGTGAGTGTTCTCAAGAGGTCTGGTATTATTGAAAGGATTGCCTGTTTTGATCTCTATTGGTTGGAAAACTGGAACATTCTATTGCAACCATAATTATTGGAAACGGCATGTTAGACTATTTTGGCATCCTTCTAAAACGATAGCGAAATGAAAACCGTGCAATTGAAATGATAGGCTTATAGTGAGAAATTTTTGTGTATAGTGTGATCTTGATTGATCTTGTGTCTTTGTAGGAAATAGTTTGGTTATCAAACTCTCTTTCCCTTCTCTTTGCCTAATCATAAGATTTTTAAAAATGGTATTAAAGAATGCATTGATTTAAATAGAATGTTTATAAAACATGTGAAATTGTATGTTTGCTTTTGGGCTTCTTATGGAAAGATGAAAGTCTTAAGCTTTAGAAATGAATTTGCATAGTTAGTAATGTGAGTTCAGATGCTTAGTGAAATTTGAGAAAGATATAGGAATGATGTTATTTCCTTATGTAATTGTGAATTGTTAATAATTTCAGTACTGGTATCTAGAGTAAACTTGATTCAGTTATTTTTATAGAAAGCATAATTAAAATCTTCCTTGTATAGATGTTAGCGTACTGAAAAGTACTCCCCGTATATGTGACTAAACCAGTACTGGTGTTTTCGTGTGTATTGTAAGAAACCAGTGCTTATTATATGTGCCCATGGATTGGTGAAGTAGTCAACCATGGAGGATATGTTGCTTAGGAGTATGGGAAACCATACTGTTTATGTGATGTTGCTTATTTGTTTCCCTACTGAGTACCAAACCTCGGGTTGTGGGTAACTCAGTATGTTAAGGGGTGGTATTCGAAGTAACTGTTCCTTGAATAGTATGGATTGGTGTACGAGTAATGTCGGCGCGAAGCGAATTTAGCTTCTCTACTTCGAGAAATGATATAGTTGTACTATTAAACTGTATCAAAGGTGTACTCAATACTTTCCCTTTTGATGAATCTATTTATAGGTTTATACGTGTCAGCCTATTCCTCTCCTTTATTTGAGCTTATGGATGGTGATTCTTGTGTATAGTGATGGTGTGATTTGGAGGATCTTTTGCCTTGTCTTCATGAAAGGTAGGTTTATTCACTTGTGCTGCCAGTTAGTACGTGTTGGCGGGCATGTGGGTGGACCCTAGTCATGTATACTTCTGACTTACGGCGAGTATCCTTCTAGATACGTCGCTATGCGGGATGTGACCTGCGCGTGCTTTTTTTGTGAGGTACACTACCATGCGGGATACGCCCATTGTGTGTTTTCTCCACTTGGGGTATTGCCATGCCACGTGACGACGTGATGTGGGGTGATGTCGAGGTGCACACCACCATGCCATATGGATAGTGTGACTATGTCGCACCACATGATGAGCTACTGCAATAGCTAGTTAGTTGTTCCTTCCTTCCTCGTTGGTGGCTAGATGTTAGTCACATAGTGATGTTATGTGCAGTTGTGATATTCTTATTATTTCTTTGGGGATCAGCAATTTATTTTACTTTGATTTTGAAGGTTTAGCCACGATCTTGTGATCTTTTGCACTTTTGATTTGGTGTTGCAATTCCGGATTATTTTCTTACCTTACTGTTGGAATTGATGATTTATTATCTTTATTCATTTGTACTTTGGTGGCTAAACTGGTTTATCCTTATTGTTTTCGGATGTTGGTCTTGTGTTGAAATGTGAAATTCCTCTCCAAGGACGTATGATACGGAATTGGTAGAGTGTGTGCGAGGAAGTTGATGTAGGGAACCTTGAGGATGGGGGTATGTGAGGCTGTGATGCAGCTAGGATCCAGTACCTACCTATGTGTGGTGACTATCTCTTGGAGGCTAACCACCTTGCTCAACAAGAGATATTCACAAAGGTCTTGTATGGAAGGTAGCACCGCTATGGTGTGCCTAGCACCATCGAGCCTTGAGTGAGATATTGGATATTTATGATCATATTGTTGTTCTGAGATCAGGCATAGAGATGTTGATCGTGCATGTTATCTTTGACCGAGCATTAGACATGCTCACATGTGGCCTTTTGTGTTATGCATTCCAGTTATGTGGACGGTTATTATGAGTATCATGGAGTAAATTGTGTTAACTTGTCACTATGTTATGGGACATAGTCATTGGAAAGGTTTTCTTATGCCTGGCAAGTGTAATCAATTGAGTTATTTTGTTACTCTTATTTCATGAAAGTTAATTTGGTTGTAGGAATTGATATTTAAGCTAGTTCTATGCGATAGAGTTTTACGAAAAAGATGGATTGGTAAAGGAAATTGATCTTGATGGCATGTTTTCTGGTCATGTTTGATAGATGATTATGGTAATTGTTGTTTACCTCTTTGTAATGCTTTAATTTGGTGAAATGAAAGGGAGAAAATTCGTGTTTCTTTGCTATGATTGTGGACAATTTCTAGAATGTTATAAGAAATGTATGAATTTAGATGTAGCTTGCCAATGGATAATGGCGTTTGTAAAGGATTTTGCAATAATATTTCATTTGATTATGGAAAGATTTCTATGTGCAATTTGATCTTTGTTGAATGAGTTTCAGGGCTGATGCGTACGACATGTTCTCCATCTAGCCTTACGACTTCCAGGAGTAAGTCGGAACCTAGAGGGGGAGAATGTAGTACCCCTGCCCTAATCAATTTCTAATCTTGGTTAGTTTATCTTAATACAATGATTATAGTCAGATGTTTGATTTAATGCATAGCTGTTGATGTGGTTTTCACACTAGTTGTATGCAAGTTGTTTAGTGTTCCTATTTCGTGGTATTAATATCGGGCTAACGCTTTCATTAAGTTTATATATATATGCATGTATGACTCTTGGTTGCAGGAGATTTCAGGTACAACGCCGCATGAGTGCGAGGTTCGTCTTCACCTGGATTTGCAGGTTTGAGTGTACCTCTTTAATCCTTAGAGTTGGATTAGGTGGTCGTAAGACCCTAGTTGACCTTAGTCGTTCTCAAGTGAGCATCATCAGTCGCCGTCGGTAATCCCTTTTTGGTTGGGTTTGCGAGTCGTCTGTTTGGTTGACCTTCTTGGTTTGCGTGCTTGGTGTGTATGGTTAAATTGATTAATTAGTCCTTAGTATTTTATTTGATTAAATATGTGTTTGTGCATTAAAGATTATGGACTAAATTAATCGGGATTTCGTTATGCGATTATCGTTGATATTGGATTGTTCATCCTAAATTGGGAGTAAGTCCAATTAAATGGTTGATTTTGAATATTAAATGCATTTTGTATATGCTGTTGAAAAAGAAAGATTTAATTTTAATTGAAATAGAAAGGTTAAATTGAATTAATTGAGAAAATCAATGTTGAATTGAAAGGCAAGTTTAATTTGTTGTTATAGTTAGAAAAGAATTATTTTTGGGAAGATTATTTTAAATAAAAATTTTAATTCCAAAAATGGAATTTTGGTCAACTCTTCCTTATAACCTAAATTTTTGGGAAATTTTGGGGATGGATTTTTTTGGGAAAACATTTTGGATGAAAAATTGGGGGTTTTGGAGGAGGAGAAATTTCTTGAGCCTGCAGGTTGGGCTCCTCACTAAATCTTTTCCAGGATTGCTATAAGAGGTAAGATTCTGGTTTATATTTTGGTTCTTTGTTTATCAGAAATTGTTTTGGATTTTGAGGAAATCTGTTTGTGGAGATTAAAAAACAAAAATCTCGGCTATTGGGGAAAAATGATATAGTTGTGTTCGTAATTCCCATCCAATCCCTTCTTGTTCTATTTCCATTTCAATTCTGGATTATGGTTGCTCTGGTTGTTTTTAAAATTAAAGAAAAAATAAACTTGAGAATGGCTGTTCTTCAATGAAATTTGTTAAAATTCTAAGTTAATGCCTTCTCATTCAAGTTTTAAATCAGAAATATATGTCTGTTGGTTGATATATGAATGTTAATCAATCTTATTAGGCCAATATGCTGTTGGGTTTGGAGAAATTTTTCCCTTTCCTGATCTGAGTATTTTAAAATTTCAATGGAAGAATAAAAGAAAAAAAAAAAATTATTTTATTTCAGTCTTTGTGAGACTGTGTTTTTTTTGCTGTGTATGTATTTTACTTACAGCAAATGTTTTTTTTTTTTTTTAAAAGAGAAAATTATAAAAAATATATATATTTTAATGGGGAGCTGCGTATCCAATTGGGATAGCAGCGCACCCCAAGGGAGCTGCGTGCTTCCCTTTGGGAATAGCAGCGCTCCCTTAGGGGAATGCTGCGTGCTCCCTTGGGAAGCAGCGCATTCCCTTGGGGGCTGCGTGAGCTTTCCAAGGGGGACCATGTGGGGTTCACGTGGAAACCCCCCCCCTACCTTTTTTAAATTGCATTTTTTTTAATTATTTTTTTTTAGTTAAAAAAAAAAATTAATAAATAAATTTATTAAATTAAAAGTATTTTTGTTAAAATAAAGTTTTCAATTAATTATTAATTATTTTATATATATTAATTAATGGGAATTAATATGTATATATATGAACTAATCGATATTTAAATTGAAATTTGTGCAATGCATTAATTATTGGTAAAATATATTTTATTAATAAAGATTAATAATTATATTTTAACTAATAATTAACTGGGTGATTGTGCTCTATTAGTTATTACTTGTGTATATTTTTTTTAAATCATGGATTGATAAATATACTCATTAATTAACAGTTAATTTTGGATTCTTCTATACGTGCGTAGGGAAGTAATATTTGGTTTTTGGAAATGATTATCTACATTTGGATTCCCTTATATATTTATATTTTCGTGATCCGTATAGTGCATTTGGGCTTGAAAAATATGAAACTGTAGAGATTGGTTTTGAACCAGTATGTCAATGATGATGTTAATTGAAGATTAAATATCTTAATTAGTTAGTTAATGGTTGTTTAGATTATATCCTTGTGAAATTGGTTAAAGAACTCGTTATGGCGTATTTTTGTATGTTCGATGCAATGAACCTTAGAGAGTTAGAAAACCAAGAACAACCTATACCTAGATGAGGTAGATAACTGCAATCTATTATAGATCATGTAGAAAACTTGATCGACTTTTAATGTTTAGATCAATTCGGAAAGATTGTATCTGTTGAATATTCCTATGCAAGTTTAATTCCTGTATTCGCTTTTGCTTATGTAATGGCAAGTCGTGCTTGTTTGATAGGACCCTGTCGTATGGTTGATTTGGGTACCTGTTTCTGTCCTCGGTTTTGAGTTGACTGTTGTTTTGTGCTTGTGTCATATTTGGTCATATCCTTTGTGTGGGTGTCGAATGATGATTCGTGTTTGACCAGATGGTTGTCCTCTCCTTCTTGAACTCCGTTCGTTTGACCATGTCTATTCCTTGGTTTTTGAGTTCGTCTGAGTATAGTCTAGTGTCGTATGGGAAATGGCTTTCGATTGGGGGCCGCGCCCAAAGTGGCTGCTGGGTAACCCGTCGAAAGTGAGTCTAATAAGTGATAGCCTAACAGTAGATTAGAATGTAATCTCTAAGTAAGATAATGTGCCTCACACATGGGACGAGTGCTAACATAGACCCGACATGCTGTGAGAAGGCCTGAAATGGCAAACCACCATCCTTGTCTTCATGAGAGGATGTGTGGGTCCACATGAGGCTTGGATGGGCCGGAGGCTCGGATTAGGTTGCCAGGGTAACCCAATGTATGGGGCCGAAACCTATGAAGACCTACCATGGTAACTGTACCAGGTTGTGTGATGACACTTGTCCCTACGTTCACTAGTGTGTTGTCGTTTTGTCCTGTTAGGAGTACCTTTGTGGGTCATCCTATTGTCTATGCCCTTGTGAGTACTTGGTTTCATGTTAGACCTTGGGTGGTGATGACTCAATTTTGTGGACGCTCTCCTGGACCTTTGTATTAGCTTTGATTATGTTCAGCTGGACCCTATTCTTTTCAGGGATCGTTTATGTATTTATTGATCGATGTGGTCGTTTGTATATTGTTTATATTTCGCCTTAATGGCCGGATTGTAAAGGGGTAACCTCATGTATTCTTAACTTTATTATTTATCAGAGGGGTCTTGCAGTTGAGCAGACCCAGAGATGTAGCCCTTTAGGGGTGAACTCCGAGATCATTATGTTGTTATGTGATGTTATTCTTTTATGTTCCTTTATTCAGCTATATCATGTATGATTAGCTTATGTTAGAATGGATAAGTGGATAAATGGAATTAACTTTAAATGCTTGTATGCAGCTCTTTCTTGAATGCCTTTTTGATCGAATGCATAAGTGGTTTAGATGAGAATTATCGTAGATGCATGTATGAAATCGTCTTTTATAATGCAGTAAATGGGATCATGAATGAATGTAGCTTAGAGTAATGGAATATATTTAGTTGTTGTTAAGGAAATTAAGTATGCTTGAAAATATCTCATATGTTTATGATGAAATTTTAGTGTGTTAGAATATTAGATGTATGGCTTGTATTTTTATGAAAAGCTTGAATGAAGATTATGAATAGATCTTAATGGATGAATCTTTGCTTGTGATTTATATTTCCATCTTCTGAAAGAAATTATCCTAATTAAGAATTATCTTGTTATTAAGATAATCAGCGTACTAGATTAATTGTGTGAGTTAAGTGAATTGTGAAATTTAAGTAATCTCGTTGGGAAACTCTTTAGGTGTTAGTTGATGTCTTCCGCTATGTAATCTGAACCTTTGATATCTTGTTGTATCTTAATGTGGTGTAACTTTAAAAAAAAAAAAATTATTGAACTCTATTCTTGTGTTTTGGCTTATGCCTTCGGGGTTTCCTGGTAGGGCATTACAGTTGCCTACATAGTATATTAGTATATAGAAGAAATTATGATAAAAAAAGGGAAGGAAAGAATCTTAATCATCAATTTAGAAACATCAAAAAGAATTTGTATGTTTCTAAATCTTAAATATAAAAATATAATATTTTTTAAATTGAGAAAATCAAAATCACATGCTTAAACAAATACTTCAAAATTTATATATAATTTTTAAAGGGATCAAAAAGAATTTTTATGTTTCTAAATTTTAGTAATAAAAATATAATGTTTCTAAATTATATTTGCATAGAGTTATAGAACATATGATTTTTCTCTTTTTTATTAAGATAATGTTGCAATAATCTTAGTTATCAATTTAGAAAGATAAAAAAAAAAAAGTTGTACATGTTTTTAAATTGTAAACATAAAAATATAATGTTTCTAAATTTAAAAAATCAAAATCACCTTTAAAACAAATAATTTTAGTATGATATTTCTTAATTGAAAAAATTGAAGTTACACATACATGTGATTTTTCTATTTATCTCTTAATTGTGTTATATAAATATTATATATATATATATATATATATATATATATATATATATATATATATATATATATATATATATATATATAATATTAAATGTTTATAACTATTTCTTAAGGTTAAACCCTTAAATGAGATTTTGGTTTAATCATGGTTAGGGTTAGGGGTTGTATTAGGGATAGGGTTAGGATTGTACTAGGGACAGGATTAGCATTTAATTTTTATAAGATTGGAGTTAGAATAAAGCAAATAATCTTAATCAAAGGAAAGTTTAAACTATTTTAAAAATTGTATTAATAAGATTATTTTAATTAAAAGAACGTTTAATCTATTTAAAAATGCCTTTATTTTATTACAAAAAAATTTAAAGGTATTAATTTCATAAAAATATTTAACTAATGAAAACCATTTCATAAGAGAGGTACATAATAATGAAGGTTTTTTTAATATTTTATAATAAAATGATAATAAGCTTTATATTATGCATTATCTTATAATAGCAACTATAATGTATAACCATAAATCTCAAACCTAACCTTAACAATATTCATTATCCTTGACAATAAAACCTAACCTTAACCCTAAACATAATGCAAAACATATCCCTAACCCTAACTCTATCCCTAACAATGATGTATACCCTAGCTCTAAACATAATCCTAACCCAAACTTTAAACTCTAACCCTATACCCTAGCCCTAGCCCTAACCTTAACACTAATACTAAACATGAAGTAAACCTAACCCTAACCATATCCCTAACTATAATCCTAAGCCTTAATTATAATTATAATTCTAACCATGATATAAATCCAAACCCTAACCATAACCCTAACCTTAACCATGATGTAAATCATGACCATAGTCCTAATCCTAACCAAAAACTTAAACCTTAATCATAAACATAATCATAATCTTAACCCTAATCCTAACACTAATTGAACCATAACCGTAACAATAATCCTTAGCCCTAACCCTAGAACTTAACCCTAACCATAATCCTAATCCTAAAACCTAACCCTAATAAAAATCCCAACCATAACCATAACCCTAACCCTAACTGTTGATGCTAACCCTAACCATGATGTAAACCATAATCATAGCCATAATCCTAACCAAAATCCTAAACCCTAATGAAACCCTAACCTTGACAATTTCCCTAATCTAGACATAATTGAACCCTAAACCATAACCTAATCCTAAACTTGAACCTTAACCTAACCCTAAATTTAAATACAAGCCTACAATTAAGCCCTAACTACAACGAACCCTAATCTAACCATAACTAAATCCTAGCCTAAATTTAATCCTAACCCTAATTAAACTCTAATTATAATTGAACACTAATTTTAATCTAACCCTTACCATAATCAAACCCTAATCATAATTGAACCCTAACTCTAATTAACTATAACCGTAACCCTTAACTCTAATTCTTATAATTGAATGGTAACCCTAACCTAGCCCTAAAGTTAACTCTAACCGTAGAAATAGACCCTACCTACAACTTCAACCTTAATCTAACCCTATATGAGCCCTAACCCTTATTGAATCGTAATCTTAATTCAATACTAACCCTCACCCTCACCATGCCTTATCCAAACTATAGGTTACACCAAGACGCGTAACCTACAATGGAAACAATAAGTCACTAGATCTGTTGTTTATGGAAAAAAGAAATGATTCATATTCCCATCAGTTACATACACATGATAGTTAAATTGCATATCATGCAAAATTTATTACATAGATAAGTGGAGAACGGGGAGGGTATTCAAGAGTCAGGTTGGTGAAGAGTCACCTTGGTGCTTATAAAAAAAATATCACCAGGGTGTTTGGCTCTCTATTCTTTGGAGATGAGATGAGTTTCAACTCTCAAAGAGGCTCTCAAATGGGTGGATCTTTTGGATGCCTCAAAAAATTTGTTCACAACAGAACTTGGAATTGGCTCTCTTCGTGACAAAGCTAAAGAATAATATGCCTTATCCTAATGATAACCTTAATTAAACCTTAACTTCGACCTTAAAATCAAGCATTATTATATAATCGTAACCCTCACATTATGCTTTATCCTTAAACTGTAACCCTATTTCAATATTAATTCTAACTCTAACTATAATTAAACCCTAAATAAATTGTAATTCTAACCCTAACCCTAATCAATATGTAAATCCTTGTTGGCATAACTGATGGTGTTGGCACAACCGATTCATCAGTTAGTATTGTCATTGATGACTAACACTTACGGGCAAATAAGGCCAAGCTCATAGGCAAAGAGGTGTGGTAAACCTCAATGGTTTACTCATGGCTGCAAACAGTATGGAAGATTCAGTGCTTCCATAATATGCATTATTGACACACTTAAGCAGTGTGTTGGTCGAAGACTAATCGGATGAAGGATAAACAGAGCAGTTGATCGGTCAGTCAAGCATCTGATATATGTTGAGATCAGTTTCTTAAACTGACAATTGAAAGGATGTTGCAGTCATAGGAGGTGACTCAGATTGCAATTTAGTAGTTTTATGCATGACCAAAACAATCTAGACAGACAGGGGATCAGCCTGCTTGATGATCAATGACCGGTGGCAAAAGATGAAGAGTTACACCGGTGAACCAGTGATACCGGTTGAAGGATTCTATCCACCGAGAATCTCTGAGCATTTATCAGTAAGTTGGATGCGATGACCAAAGGTGAGTCAGTTAGGGTGAGATATCAATCAAACAAAATGCTAGTGAATTTTATAGTAGTTAACAACCAATTAAGGCGAGATTTGGGTAGATTTTTTGGTTTGCATGAAAAAGGCAGAACACGACCCGAAAATTACTAAAATTATGAGTTGCGGTGGCAAATAAGGATGAGTTGCTGGTGAGAATGGTGGAGAGCACATAGAGAAAGTGTGGGAAGATTTGAATTTCAAATTTATCGTGAACTCATTTAGGAAACAACAGTTATGTGTTGGCAAAACATGGTATAAAGGTTCTTGGCAAAAACCAAAAAGTTTGATCGTAAAATTGCTATGTGCAATTTTGAAGAGGCAATCCAGCAAGGTGAGAAGAGTGTAGAACTGCTAAGTGAATAGTAGAGTGGTGAAGAGAGTGTGCAAAGCTCAGCTAGTGTGAACAGTAGAGAAAGAATGTTGAGCACCAGTAGAGTGCAGAGCAAGTGTAATGCAGAGCACCAGTAGAGTGCAAAGCAAGTGTAACCGATGGTCAAAACAAAGAGCTTCAATTGGATCTAATTAAGCTAAGAATAGCTATTATAGAAGATCATTCTCTCTATTGTTTTCTAATAACTACAACAATAAAATCCCTTAACCGGGTGGACTTTAACAGGTCCCTTTGTAAAATCCCTTAACCGGGTGACATCTTAATTAATGATCCTAAGTCCTTTAACAAGGCTACCTCTAACAAGGTAAAGGTTCTAATAGGCCTTGAATAAAAAACCTTAACCAGGTGGCATGTAACAGTGTCTTTATAATCTCCTAATAGGCATGGCTCCTCACTAGGCGTACTCCAGAAGAGTGCAAATTTTGTGAGTTTCTACTCATACCGTGGTTTTCTCCCATTTGGGTTTCCACGTGATAAACCTTGTTGTTCATTTGTGATTGACTTTATGTGTGCGTGTTTCTGAAGCAGTCACCAGTGAGGAGGGACCTCAAGGAGATCAGTCCAAACTGGTCATCAAGAGTAAACACAACGGAAACACACAGATATGATGGAGGCAATGCAGAACAAATAATTTTATTGCGTGAAATTTGATTACATCCAACCGGTAACAACCGGGTTACAACATACCGGCACACAGACCTGGTAGAATAGATCACAACCGGGACCTTGAATCGAAAGATCTATCTTCTAGGGGCAATCTATCTATCCAATACTCTGATTGATCTAAAATTGATTATATTCTAAAGCATGATTACAAATATATATCAATCCAAAGAATCAAGTCGGCCCAAAAGGGATCAAAACCCGATGAACAAGACCTAACGTGCAAAAATGAATAAGGTCGGCTTCCGCCAAGAGATTCCTCCGAAAAATCCAAAGGGTGAAACAAAGGTCAGCTACACGCTGAGAAACATCGAGATCAATGTTCAAGGCTCCACAAACTTCAGAATGGGTTCCGGTAGATCACTAGAATACGTCTCGGGCAACTGGTAACAAAGGAACAATTGGTAACAAGAAACTATCATGGAAGCCGGTAGAGATATCTTGTCGAAAAGTAATCCAAATGAGATGCAGTTTTGAAAGCAAGAAAGATGATCAAGTCTTCAAGTAGAATCCAACTCCATAGGATCCGGTGAGCCAAAACCAGGACACATAAAGGAAAACCTGAAACTGCAAACAAAAAATAAAATAGAAAAGAAAATGTTTTTGGTTGATGCAAGATTGTTGTGAACCAAGGATGCTCCTGCATCAGACATCTGGGGTTAATGAAAAAGTGAGCCTCTCACTTTGTTGAGGTCGGAGGGAAACCAAGGTGGTCTACCTCTGCCTGATAAATCCAAGATTAATCTTCAACTGGTCTGTTCTTCCACTTCACAAGATATTCTTTGTACTAACTGTTATGGGTACTACGCCCAATCCTACTGTCCAAAATCTCTTCAATCTGATTTGGTTTCTTCTGGGGCAATTGTTTCTCAAGGTCTGCAAAACTTTCCTCATTAAATTTCGGTTCATGGTACTCATGAAGGTTTGCAATATTGAATATAGGTGAAATACTTAGACTATCTGGTAGCCCTGCTTCATATACATTTTCATAACTAAACTTCCTCAAAATCTTACAGGGTCCAAACTTCTTCATCTGCATATTATTATAAGTTCCAGCCAGGAATCTCTCTTTTCTCAAGTATACCATCACTTTATCACCAACTTCAAATTCCTTATGTCTCCTCTATTCATCTACCTTCTCCTTATATTTACTATTCATGTCTTTCAAATATTGTTTAACCTGAATATGCAATGTTGGCATGTGATCTGCAAATTCTTCTGCTTTTGAACTCTTCAAGTCTTCATTGCTAATGTCTCTCAATTCTTCTATTCCTCTAAGATGCACTCCGGTAACAATCTCAAAAGGTGTTTTTCTGGTACTTCTATTCACTGAATTGTTATAGGCAAACTCTGCTTGTGCAAGGATCAAATCCCAACTTTCGATTTTATCTCCCACTAAACATCTCAACAAGCTTTCCAAACTTTGGTTAACTACTTATGTTTGTCCATCAGTCTGTGGATGAAAAGTAGAAATGAACTTCAAATCTGTCTTCATCTTCTTCCAAAGTGTTCTCCAAATTTAGCCAACAAACTTAGTGTCTCTGTTTGAAACTATGCTCTTAGGTAATCCATGCAATCTCACCACTTCCTTGAAATATAGGTCTTCTATATGCAATGCATCTGATGTCCTCTTACAAGATATGAAATGATCCATCTTTGAAAATCTATCCACTACCATAAATATAGAATCATTCCCTCTCGATGTCTTAGGAAATCCAAGTACAAAATCCATGCTTATATCCTCCCAAGGTATTATCGCTACTGTCAAAGGTTTATACAATCCCACATTCTAACTATGACCTTTTGCAACTTGACAAACTCTACAACTCTACACATATCTCTTAACATCCTTATGATTCTGGGGCCAAAAGTATTGCTCACTTACCAATGCAATTGTTTTGTCAATGCCAAAGTGTTTGGCTAAACCTCCACTATGCTTCTCTTTTATCAGGTTCTCTCTCATGGAACTCTTAGGTATGCATAACTAAACTCCCTTGAATAAAATCCCATCCTAAATGAAATAATCCAACCATTTTCTCATATCAGTCATAACCGGTTCTCTACATGCTTTCCAAGGTTGTGCAAAATCTAAGTCTTCATCATACAAGGTCTCAAATATTCAAAACCTAATATTGTCACTCATCTCTGTCAACAAATTTGTTAGATTTCCCACTTCTATGCTTCAACACAAAGGTGTAACTCTACAACAATTCTACCCATCTCATATGTCTCCAATTCAACTTACTTTGACTATTCAAATACTGCAAAGCTTGATGATCTGTATACAACACAAACACCTTAGGCAACAAGTAATGTCTCCATTTCTTCAAGGCTTGAACTATGGCATAAAATTCCTAATCATACATTGAATATCTCTTTTGGGCATCATTCAATTTCTCACTGAAATATGCTACTGCTCTCCCTTCTTGACTCAAAATTTCTCCTATTGTTGTTCCACTTGCATCACAATCCACTTGAAATACCTTATTGAAATCCGGTAAAGCCAACACAGGCTGCTCAGTCACTTTCAGGTTCAACAATTCAAAACTTTTGTTTTCTCTGGTGGTCCACTTGAATTCCTTCCGATCTCCTCTCATGGTCTCAGTCATAGGGTTACAAACTGAACTAAAATTTTTGATAAACTTCCAGTAAAAACTAGCCAATCCTTGAAATGACCTTACCTCTCCAATGCTTTATGTTGTAGGCCACTCAACAATGGCTTTCACTTTCTCAAGGTCCATCTTCAAACCATCCTCAGATATCACAAAGCCCCACTGGACTAACTCATCCTTCATGAAAGTACACTTCTTGAGATTGATCAACAACTTCTCTTCTCTCGGCCTCTGCAAAACTTGTCTTAACTGTAACAAATGCTCCTCTCTTGTTCTGCTGAAAATTAGAATGTCATCCAAATACACAATAACAAACTTACCCAATAATTTCTTCAATACCTCATTCATGAGCCTCATGAAAGTACTTGGTGCATCAATCAATCCAAATGACATCACCAACCATTCATATAGTCCTTCATTTCTCTTAAATGTTGTCTTCCACTCATCACCTTCTTTGATCCTGATCTGATGATATCCACTTTTCAAATCTATCTTTGTAACGTACTTTGGTCCACTCAAACAATCCATTATGTCACCCATCATATGCAAAGGAAATTGGTATTTCACTGTGATCTTGTTTATTGCTCTTGAATCGGTACACATCCTCCATTCTCCATTCTTCTTAGGTGTTAATACTATTGGTACTGCACAAGGGCTCAGACTTTCCCTGATCAAACCTTTCTTTAATAGCTCCTACACTTGTCTATTCATTTCTTCATTTTCTGTCGGTGTCAACCGGTGTGCAGCTTTGTTAGGCAAACTAGCTCTAGGAACCAAGTCCATGCAATGACTAATACTTTTAATAGGTGCCAATCCATCAAGTACATTATCTGAAATGATATCCACATATTCTGTAAACAAATCTCTTATCTCTGTCGGGTGTTCTCCCTTCGGTTCCAGTCTCTCAGTCTTCTTAGAAATTAAGGCAAAACACACTCTCTCATGTCTCAGTCCATCCATGAATTTCCTTCCATCTACTAAATAGATTCTGGCATTTGTACAGACTTCACTCTTCAAAGATTCCTCCAAAGGTAACAAGGTTTGCTTCATCCCATTGGCCACAATAGTGTATGTATTCTTCCTCCCATCATGTATTGCCTGTCTATCAAACATCCAAGGTCTTCCCAAAAAAGGATGACAAATATCCATAGGCATAATATCACATAAAACTTCATCATGATAATTCCCAATTTTTAATTTTACCCAACCTTGTTCACTTACTAACAACTTATGCTCATCCTGAATCCATGCTATCTGATAGGGCTTAGGGTGTTTCAATCTTTCCAATTTCAACTTATTCACCATCTCTTTTGAAAAAAGATTATTTGAACTACCACTATCAATAACAACTTTATAGCACTTACCGAACACCTTACATCTCGTCTTGAATAGGTTCTTCCTCTACAAGGATTCTTCATCTCCTCTGGTATGACACAAAGCTCTGTTCATAATCAACAGTTCTCCATCTTCTAGTTTATTGTTTGATCCGATGGGGTTTTCTTCCACTACTGTTTCTCTTTTGGTAGTCTTTGTCTTCTTACGTTCAAATGCACGGTGTCCTTCTCCTCCACATTTAAAGCGGGTTCCTTTAAATATCCTTTTGTCTTGTCTTCCAAAGTTCTCATTCCGGTAATCATCTGGTTCTCTCCTCCGGTAGAAATTTCTATCATCCTTCCAATATGAATTACCTTATTTTATCACTTCCTTGTCCTTGTTCTAATCTGTATTGGTTCCTCTTCCTCCTTGAAATCTTCCTCCGGTAAACCTTCCACCTCTACCTCTTTGTCTTTGCTCATGTCTTTTGTTCAATTTCTCTTCAGCCTTCAAGGCATACTGGTAAGCCTCTTCAACACTCTCCAATTTGATCATAATGAGTTCATCTTGTATAGACATCCGCAATCTGTTCAAATATCTCACAATTTGTTTAACTTCATCATCAACATGTCCAGATCTGATGTTCAATTTGTAAAATGCTTCGATGTACTCCTTCAAACTAGATTCCTTCTATCTCAGGTTTTGCAATTTTCGGAACAAATCCACTTGACAATTCGTCGACACAAACTTTGATTTCAACTTAGCAATCATCCTATCCTATGTCTTAATATTTTCTTCACCTCTTCTCTGTCTATCAACTTGCAAATGCTCCCACAAAAGAGATGCATGACCTTTCAACCGGGTACAGGCATATTTCACCTTCCTCTCTTCTGTAGTGTTTTAAAAATCAAAATACTTCTCCATCTCCAAGATCCAATCCATCAATTCATCTAAATCTAACTTCCCATCATATTCTAGTGGGGTAAAATGAGGTTTAGTGTTCACCCTACTCAAAACCCTTAAAAACTTTTCTCCATCTGGATCAACTGTCGGTAGGTTCACTCATTTTGTCGGGGCTTCTTCTCCTTCATCTTCACTCACATCTTCAATGTGACAACCTCTTCTCTAGGCTGTCTCCACGGCTTCTAACTGAGTTGCTATTCCTCGCAACATCTCCATCATAGCAGGGTCAACATTCCCATCCGCAATCTGCCACCCTACAACAAAATTACAAGACACGCAACCTCTAGAATGAAACTTTTCTCTAATCCCACTTGAAGCAGCCACCAATGAGGAGGGACCTCAAGGAAATTAGTCCAAACCGGTCAGCAAGAGTAAACACAACGGAAACACATAGATATGATGGAGGCAATGCAAAACGGATAGTTTTATTGCATGAAATCTAATTACATCCAACTGGTAACAACCAGGTTACAACATACCGACACACATGCTTGGTAGAATAGGTCACAACCGGGACCTTGAATCGAAAGATCTATCTTCTAGATGTAGTCTATCTATCTGAAACTCTGATTGATCTAAAATTGATTACATTCT
Source organism: Cryptomeria japonica (assembly GCF_030272615.1). Classification (NCBI taxonomy): domain Eukaryota; kingdom Viridiplantae; phylum Streptophyta; class Pinopsida; order Cupressales; family Cupressaceae; genus Cryptomeria; species Cryptomeria japonica. The sequence continues at coordinate 82,913,002 of NC_081412.1, forward strand.
AAAGCATGACTACACACACACACAAATATATATATATATATATATCGATCCAAAGGATCCAGTCGGCCCAAAAGGGATCAAAACCCGAAGAACAAGACCTAACGTGCAAAAATAAATAAGGTCAGCCTCCACGAAGAGATTCCTCCAAAAAAATCCAAAGGGTGAAATGAAGAAGGTTGGGCACACACCAAGAAACATCGAGATCAATGTTCAAGGCTCCACAAGCTTCGGAATGGGTTCTGGTAGATCACAAGAATAGGTCTTAGGCAACCGGTAACAAAGGAACAACTGGTAACAAGAAACTATCATGGAAACTAGTACCAATATCTTGCCAGAAAGTGATCCAAATGAGATGCAGTTTTGAAAGCAAAAAAGATGATCAAGTTTTCAAGTAGAATCCAACTCCATGGGATCCGGTGAGCCAAAACTAGGACACATAGAAAGGAAAACTGAAACTGCAAATAGAAAACAAAATAGAAAAGAAAATGTTTTTGGTTGATGCAAGATTCTTGTGAATCGGGGATGCTTTTGCATCAGTTTCTTATTAATGTTGCCTATACTGATAAGTGTTAAGTTTGAGTAGAAACTTTGATAAAGGTTAAATCTGGTAAAATCGGTATAGTGTTGATTCACCCCTCCCCTCTTAGCACCGGTGGAGACCAACAATTGGTATCAGAGCTCTGGTCCTTAGATTCAAAAGAGCTTAACAGCTTAAGGAAAGATCCAAGATGATATGAAAGGAAGGCCCCAAGTTCTCTAAGGATAATTACACATTATGGTGTGGTAGAATGAAGCTATACCTAAGAACCCTAAGAGATCAATACTGGAATTATGTAAGCATAGAATACAATGAACCTACGAGGGTTCTCCCTGTAGATCAGATCAAAGAGAAGCAAGCTAACATCACAACTATGGAGGTGATTGCTAGTACTCTATCTGATAATGAGTATGTTGAGATTCAAGATCTGAAAAAAAACCTATGAGATGTGGAATAAGATAAAGACTATTTATGGAGGAGATCCTCATGTCCAAATAGCTAAGGTGGACAGTTGGAGAGGCAAATTTGATGAAATGAGGATGCAAGAAGGAGAGAATATAGAATAGTACAGTAAAAGAATACATGATGTGGTAAATTCCATCAGAAATGTTGGAGGAAAACTTGAGGAAGATGATGTGGTCAGCAAAATCTTGAGAACCTTGCTACCACAATATGCCATAAGGGTTTTTGCAATTCAGGAACTCAGATCTTTGGTAACAGTTAATGTTACACTTGACTCCCTAATCGGTAAGTTGACTTCCTTTGAACTGAGCAACTATGATAACTGTATGCCAAAGATTGATGTTGCCTTCAAATCTTCCATGACACTTGCACCAACAATGAGAAGAAAAGAAGCCAGAAGTAGTTCTACTGCAAGAACTGGTCATTCTCATGAACAAGATGAGCTTCAAGCTCTAATAGCAAGAAGGTTGCCAAGAGCAAAAGGAAAGTACAAAGGTAAACTACCCCTGAAGTGTTTCTCTTGCAATAAAATAGGTCATCTTGCATCCAAATGTCCTGTCAATGATAGGAAGGATAAATTTAGAAGATACAAAGATAAGAGTGAGAAGGAGTGCTATCTTGTAGGAGTTACCAATGAATAATCAGAAGGATCCGATGGAGAAGAGATAGCATTTGTAGTGGTAAAGGAAAATATCATAGAGGAAAGTGATATGGCACTGATTTCCAGTTCAAATTGGTGTGGCGATTGGGTAATTGGCAGTGGTTGCACTCACTACATGGCTGGTGACAGGAACAAATTCCTTAGCATGGAGAACTATGATGGAGGATTGGTGAGATTCGGCAATGATGCTCCCTGTGCAGTAAAAGGTAAGACATTTATAGCCCTAAATGATAAAACCAATTGTGAAGATGTTTACTGGGTAGAAGGGCTAAAGTGTAGTCTGTTAAGTGTTGCACAACTTGACAACAAGGGTTACCAGTTAGAGTTTAATGAAGGAATAAGCAAAATAAGTGATAAATCAGGAGGTTTGATTGCTACCGGTAAACAAACTAGAGGTAATTTATTCTACCTAGACACCACTGTAGGAAGTTGCCTAATTGCAAAGGTAGAAGCCAGTTGGTTGTGGCACAAAAGATTATGTCATACTAATTTTGATAGCATAGCTGAGGTTAGAAAAATGAAGTTTGTCAGAGGTATGCGTGACATTATGAAACTTGAGAATGCTATGTATAACGAATGTCAACTAGGAAAGTTGACCGAATCTAGTTTCAACAACAAATCGTAATCATCTGAGAATGTGTTGGACTTAGTGCATACAGATTTGTGTGGTCCTATGAGGACTAAGAGTTCCTATGGGAACCGATACTTCATGTTGTTTGTAGATGATTTCACAAGAATGATGTGGGTTCTATTCTTGAAAGAAAAATTTGAAGCCTTTCACATGTTTAAGGTCTTCAAGGATCGAGTGGAGAGAGGAACAGGTAAGAGTCTGAAATGTTTGAGATCAGATAGAGGAGGAGAGTTCACCTCTAAAGAGTTCATAAATCACTGTGAAGAACGGGGGATTATGTGGCAAATGTCTGCACCCAGAACACCTCAACAGAATGGGGTTTTTGAAAGAACGAACAAAACTCTAATTGATTGTGTGAGGACTAATGATTCAGAATGATGTTCCACATGTCTTCTAAAGAGAAGCAATGAGTACTATTGTGTATACCTTGAACCAGATATAGGTGAAAAAGGGGAAAAATAAGACTCCCTATGAATTATGGTGTGGATACTCACCCAATGTGAGTTACTTCAAGGTATTTGGAAGCAGGTGCTACATCAAGAGGGATGAGTACTCTGGAAAGTTAGATCCTAAGAGTGATGAAGGAATCTTCTTAGGTTACTCCACAAAGAGTAAAGTATATCGGTGTTTGAACAAATGGATCGGTAAGATTGTGAAGAGTGCAAATGTCAAAGTAGATGAGTTCTTTGAGAAAAATGAACAAGACAACAAGAGCGAACCAAAGGACTATCAAGGATTCAATTACACTGTATCGGTTGAACCTGTTGCAAAGAATCCTAGTGTAGCTGCAAATAAAGAAGAATGCAAAGTAAACCTGCACAACCGGTAGAAGAAGCTCCAAGAAATTAACTGGCACCACCAAGGTATGTCAAAAACAATCATTCTGTTGGCAATATTATTGGTGACAAGAATGCAGGAGTATTGACTAGAAGAAAAGAAAGGGAGAGTACATGTCTGCTCTCTAAAATTGAGCCCAAAATAGAAAAGGAGCCTCTTAAAGATGAAGATTGGATCAAAGCTATGGAGGAAGAACTGGAGAAGATTGAGAAAAATAAAACTTGGACCCTTGTGCCCAGACCGGAGAACAAAAATGTGATAGGCACCAAGTGGATGTTTAGAAACAAAATGGATGAAACCGGTCAAGTAGTAAGAAACAAAGCAAGATTAGTCTACAAAGGGTATGCATAGAAAGAAGGTTTGGATTATGGAGAGACCTTTGCACTAGTGGCCAAACTAGAAAGGGTCAGAATGTTTTCCTTCTTCAGAGGATATTCAGATACCTTAAGGGGACTGATGAGTATGGTCTCTGGTATCCACATAAGGGAAATTTCAACTTAAGTATGCCCTAGCTTTGGAACAACATCAATCCGGTATGATTTTCATGAAAATTCTACGTATTTGGATTGATGATTATGTACTACTCCTGTTAGGGGGAGCAGTCATTGCAGTAGGTGAAATAGGATATCTAGACTACACCTTTGGCATTGTTGTCAAAGGGGGTGTGAAGTCAGATGTGACATGAATGGAAGCCAGTGAAAGGGGGAGTAAGATCTTTACTCAAGATCAAACAAAGTAGTTGATCGGTATAGCAGAAACATAAGTGATTGGTTGCTAAAAGAGAAGTTTGAAGTGTTGCCATCAATGCCAAAGGGGGAGATTGTTGGCATAACTGATGGTGTTTGCACAACTAGTTCATCAGTTAGTATTGTCATTGATGACTAACACTTATCGGTGAATAAGGCCAAGCTCATGGGCAAGGAGGTGTGGTAAAAATCAATAGTTTACTCATGGCTACAAATAGTATGGAGGATTCAGTGCTTCCCTAATATGTATTATTGACACACTTAAGAAGTGTGTTGGTCTAAGACTAATCGGTTGAAGGATAAACAGAGCAGCTGACCATTCAGTCAAGCATCCGATAGATGTTGAGATTGGTTTCTTAAACTAACAGTTGAAAGGATGTTGCGGTCACAGAAGGTGACTTACATTGCAATTTAGTATTCTTATGCATGACTGAAACACTCGAGACAGATAAGTGATCAGTCTGCTTGATGATCAGTGACCGGTGGCAAAACATGAAGAGTTACACTGATGAACCGGTGGTACAAGTTGAAGGATGCTATCCACCGAGAATATCAGAGCAGTGATCAGTAAGTTGGATGCGATGACCAAAGGTGAGTAGGTCAGGGTGAGATATGAATCAAAAAAACTGCTAGTGAAGTTTACAGTAGTTAAAAACCAATTAAGGTGAGATTTGTGCGGATTTTCTAGTTCGCATTAAAAAGGTAGAATACGACCCAAAAGTTGCTAAAATTATGAGTTGCGGTGGCAAATAAGGATGAGTTACTGGCGAGAATGATGGAGAGTGTGAAGAGAAAGTGCAATAAGATTTAAATTTCAAATTTACTGTGAACTCATTTAGGAAACAACAGTTATGTGTTGGCAAAACATGGTATAAAGGTTCTTGGCAAAAACCAAAAATTTTGATCATAAAATTGTTAAGTGCAATTTTGAAGAGAGGTGATCCAGCAAGGTGAGAAGAGTGCAGAACTAATAAGTGAATCGTAGAGTGGTGAAGAGAGTGTGCAGAGCTCGAATAGTGTGAAGAGTAGAGAAAGAGTGCAGAGCACTAGTAGAGTGAAGAGAAAATGTAATGCAGAGCACCAGTAGAGTGCAAAGCAAGTGTAACCGGTGGTGAAAACAAAGAGCTTCAATTGGATCTGATTAAGCTAAGAGTAGCTATTATAGAAGATCATTCTCTTTGTTGTTTTCTAATAACTACAATAGTAAAATCCCTTAACCGGGTGGACTTTAACAGGTCCCTTTGTAAAATACCTTAACTGGGTGACATCTTAATTGATGATCCTAAGTCTTTTAACAAGGCTACCTCTAACATGGTAAAGGTTCTAAGAAGCCTTGAAGAAAATCCCTTAACCAGGTGGCACCTGATAGTGTCTTTACAATCTCCTAACAAGGATGGCACCTCACTGAGCGTACTCGAGAAGAGTGCAGATTTTGTGAGTTTCTACTTACATCATGGTTTTCTCCTATTTGGGTTTCCACGTGATAAACCTTGTTCATATGTGATTGATTTTATGTATGCATTTTCTTATTAGTGCTACCTATACTGATAAGTGTTAAGTTTGAGTAGAAACTTTGATTAAGGTTAAATCTGATAAAACTGGTATAGTGTCGATTCACCCCTCCCCTCTCTGTATTGGTGGAGACCAACAATCCTAACTCTAACAATAAACATAATCATAACCATAAACCTAACTGTAACCCAAACCCTAAACTAACCCTAATCCTAACAATTATGTAAACCCTAACTATCATCCTAATCCCAATAGTAAACCCTATCCCAAACCCTAACCCTAACCCTAACCATGATTTGAACCCTAAACCTAACTATAATCTTAGGCCCTACCCTATCCATAATACTAACATTAACCTTAACCCTAACCTAGACCATGATGTAAACCATAACCATTACCATAGTTCTAATCATGACTCTAAACCATTACCCTAATAATAATTGTAAGCCCAACCCTAACCTAACCTAATCATAAGCCTAAACCCTAACCCTAAAAAATAGGGAATGACTCTACAACCCATACGATGCACTAATCATCTATTACAATGTATTAATAATATATAGGGTTAATAATATATTGGTGCATCCTAAGGGTTGAATAGTTATTTCCTTAAAAATAACCCTAAACCTAACCCTAACCATGATGTACACCCTAACCCTATCCATAATTCTAACCATGATGTAAACCCTAATCCTAACCATGATGTAAATCCTAACCATAACCATAACCATAATTATAACCTTAAAAATAACTATAACCCTAACCCAAGCAATAACCCTAACCCTAGTCATAACCATGATATAAACACTAACAATAATCCTAACACTACCCCTTAACCCTAACCCTAACCATGATGTAGACCCTAACCCTAGCCATAATCCTAACCATAATTGTAACCCTAAGCCTAACCATAAACCTATCCCTAACTCCAACACCAACCATGATATAAACCATAACCCTAACCATAACTCTAGACCTTAAACCTAATCTAACCATAACCATAAACCCTAACCCTAATAATAATCCTTATCCCTAACCCTAAAACCTAATCCTAATCATAACCCTAACCATAACTCAAAATCTATCCCTTCCTAAGAGTAAATCATATCCAGAATCCTAATTATCCTTAAACCCTAACCCTAATCTTAATCTAAAACCCTAACCCCAACCATAATCCTCACCCTAACACTAAGAATTATGTAAATCCTAGCCATAAACCTAAACCTAACCCTAACCATGATGTTAATCATTACCCTAACCCTAACCTTAATCCTAACCCGAGCTATGATGTAAATCCTAACCCTATTCATAATCCTAACTATGACCCTAATCATAATCATAAACCTAACCTTAACCCCAACCATGATGTAAACAATAAAACTAACCATAACCCTAATCATAATCCTTACCCTAACCTTAAACATAACAATAACCTAACCATAATCCTACACCCTAACCATAACAATAATCCTACCCTAAACTTAACCCTAACATGAATTTAGCTTTAATCCTAATCTATTCCTAATCTTAATCTAGCTCAAACCCTAATCCTAATTGAACTTTAATACTAATTCAACACTAACCTTAACATAATTGAACCATAACCCTAATTATAACCCTAAACGTAATTGCAACCCTTACACTATACCCTAACCATAAACTTAACTATAACACTAAACCCTAACCCTGTCCATAATCCTAACTATGACCCTAACCATACTCCTAAACCTAACCTTAACCGCAACCATGATGTAAAAAATAAACCTAACCATAACCCCAAACCATAACCCTAATCATAATCCTTACCCTAACCTTAAACATAACACTAACCTAACCATAATCCTACACCCTAACCATAAAAATAATCCTACCCTAAACTTAACCCTAACCTGAATTTAACTTTAATCCCAATCTATTCCTAATCTTAATCTAGCTCGAACCCTAATCCTAATTGAACTTTAATACTAATTCAACCCTAACCTTAATATAATTGAACCATAACCCTAACTTTGATGTAAACCCTAAACATAATTGTAACCCTTACACTATAACCTAACCATAAACTTAACATTAACACTAAACCCTAACCCTAACCATAATCATAAACCAAAACCAAACCCTAACCTTGATGCTAACCCTAACCATTATCATAATCCTAACCTTAAACCCTAACCATGATGTAAACCTTAACCCTGACCATAATACTAACCTTAATTCTGATCCAAAACATAACCATAAACCAAATCCTTCTCCTAACCATACCCCTAGTTATAATTCTAAATCTAACCCTAAGTGTAATTATACTTACCCTAACCCTATCTTTGATGTAAACCCTAAACATAATTGTAACCCTAACACTAAACCCTAAGCATAACCATAAATTTAACCCTAATATTAAACCGTAACCATAACCCTAAACTAACCATAATCTTAAAAAAAAACCAAACCCAACCATGATATAGACCCTAACCATTATCATAACCCTAACCTTAATCCTGACCCTAACCTGAACCATGATGGAAACATTATCTCTCACCATAACACTAACCTTAACCCTAACACTAACTATAACCATAATACTTGCCATTTAAAGAAAGTTTAATATATCTTAGATTTTATTATTTGCTTTGGTCTTTCAACACTTATATTATTGAAAATAGTCTAAATAGATTTATTAAATTTCATATATCTTTGTGTAATAATATAATAATATAATGACCCGTTCATGGGTTCCCAAGGGTTATTCCTACTAACGACCGTCTAGATAAAGAGACAATTAAATGATCAAAACTAGAGAAGGGGTGGGTGAAAATAAATTTTGACGGAGCTTCAAAAGGTAATCCGGGGATCTCGGGAGCGGGATGTGTGGCTTGTGATGAAAAAGGAAAGGTCTTGTGTAAAGGGGCTAGAAGACTTGAAGACGACACTAATAATGAGGCAGAAATCCAGGAAGCTTTACTTGCAATTGATTTAGCAGCTAATCTAAAGGTGTCGAAATTACATTTAGAAGGTGATTCTCAAATTGTTGTCCAGACTCTGGTTAAAGGACATACCCCGTGCTGGAAATTAGAGAAGTATATAAAGATAATAAGTGAAAAACTCAAGTTGTTTAAGAATTATTGCATCTCACATGTGAAAAGAGAGGGAAACACTCTTGCAAATGAGATGTCAAATGAAGCGTGTGGCCTCGAGCCAAGGAAGGTGAGGTGGCAGAATGACAGAAAGGAAACTGTTGAATGGAGTTAAGACACACTGCCAAGTTGGTACGACAATAAATTCAAATCCCTTGTTAGAAGCTGGTTTTTTCCTGCACAAGTGTGAGTTAATGAGCAGTTATTGCGACATGCTCTGAAATGGCGGTGATGGTAGAGAGATATGCATTCAATGCCAATTTCGTAATGCCTACACGGATTATGAATAGACCTGGCAAGTTGGTGAAACCAATTTTGAATCTGGTTTTATCATAAACCTCAGCATTTTTTCAGAAGCTCAAATATGAAAGCTAATTTCACCCTGGAGTCTTCCAAACTGATGTCAGCAATTCGTGGTCCTGTTCTGCCAAAGAAACTCGAGAGGATGTTTCTCGCTAAAGACCCAATGCTTTTAAAAGTGGTTTAGTTGGTTTTAGGAGAAGAGGTGGTTGTCATTGGTCATCGCTACAGATGTAGAGCAGACATCTATTCGCTACTCTTGGCTTGAGGTCTAGAGCTGGGACACACGATGGATGAGGTTCGAAAGGTGATGCAGAGACTAATCCCAGGGGAATATCTGTTAAACCTAGAGTCTTTGCTAGAGTGGGCAGTGCCAGGATGGGGATTTGATCTTGCAGAAGGTATCCCAGAGGCAAATGAGGAAATGAAAGCGTGTCACTCGCGCATTCAATTTCTTCGACGGCGTGAGGAAGTTAAATTGCGGTTTAAGGATGATGCGAAGAGAGGGTGGGAAGGGCTTTTAATCTTCGTCTAGATCATGGACATAGAAGATGTGATCAGGCAGGAGGGTGGCAGGAGAGTGGCGGAGATCGTGAGCCCTAAGAGAAGGATAACAAGGAGACTATCCGCAGAACTACCTAAACAGGCGGGAGATTATGCAGTTGATGGAAGGGATGGCAGGGTGTTTTCTTCGAGCCGACAAGTTGTAGCGAGCAAGAAGGCAAGAGGAAGAAGGAGGCAACAACATGTCGAAAGTGGAGACTCTCGCCATAATTGGGTGACTGGTGAATCGAGTTCCTCGGCTGTAAGAGGCATTAAGGAGGAACTATGAATAGTTCACTACAGGCACGATACCCATAGGTGTCAATTATCTCCGCTTTTTTATCAATTAATTTCACAGTTGAACTTTAAATTTCAGTTTGAAATGCCTATTTTTTGAAAGGCAAGATGTAATAATTTTTTTTGTACTCTTAAGTTTGGGGAGGGGATGTATGGGTGTTTGTTACTGGTTTTGAATTCCAATTTTTGGGAGGGTGGTGATGGCAGTCATGGATGTCTTGTTTTGGGATAATTTTGATAGTTCATTATCTTTGAAGTTGCAATACTTTAAGTTTAATTAAATAAAAATATACATTTTACTGATTAAAAAAAAGAATATAATAATATAATAAAATTATATAATTTATTTTAATAAACAAATACTATATAATTATATATTGATTTATTTTATGTTTTCCATGTTGCGCCACGTGACTACCACTAGCATATATACCATAAATTTTAATTTAATCTATATAAAATACGCCAAAAGATATCCTTCTCGAGGCACCTATTTGTAATTACACCCTAGAGTCAAATAAGAACCTCGAGAAGGATATCTCTCGGCGTATTTTATATAGATTAAATTAAAATTTAAGATATATATGCTAGTATATTCTTATTAGAGTTTGAAATAAGGCTCTTACACTACTAATGATAAACAAACTAATTATAATAAAGACTATAATTTCTTTTTTATTTGAGAATTTCAAAATGCATATTTTTAAATGAATATATTTACACAAACTTCTCTTAGTTTCAAGAATATTTTTTCAAACATTTTCTACTAACAAAGCCAACCACGTGAAGGTGGAAGCTTGTTTGGCCTCCCCTAATTGACCTAAGACAACCACAAAACAACACAACAAACAAATAAACACGATATGACACAACACGACATATTTTATTTTATTTATAATAAAAATTATCTACATGGTGTTTATGTTAGACAGTTCAAATAATCAGCAGACAACTAAGAGGGGGGGTGAATCAGTTGTCACATATTACTGGAACTATTAGCTATTAAAACTTTAATACTGGAACCCAAAACATTAAAACCGAAATAGCAGTTAAACCAATTAAGCATAAACAATAATCACAGTATAAATACCATCCACATGACACCAATATTTATACGTAGAAAACCCGGTAAAGGGAAAACCACGGTGGGAAGCCTACCCATAGTCAGATAATACTTCTGCAGTAAGTATGTGAATTACAATTGAGGGGCATGCACTTGCAGGAAGACCAACAGCCTAGAGCACACTGTTCATCACAAAAGGAGCCTCATTGACTACATAGAAATCCAGACTACAATCCAGAGAAGTGTTGAACTGAAAAAGATAACATCTCATATGCCCAAGTACAGTTCTCGTTAACCTCAATACCGGAGGACTAAATCCTCTTACATAAACCCAATTCAATCTCCAATGATCAAACAAATCCTCTGCCTGGATGATATTATATTATTGACACATTACATCCCTTGACCATGACCTATAATATAACCATGATGATCTACAATGAGATCTTACATCTATATATACAAACCCTCAACCATAAACAATTAGGTCGGCCACCAAATAATAAACCAATTACATAATTACAAACCATGCCAACCTTAGACCAAACAAATAATATCCAACACATAAGACATCCCGAAAACAAATCGAGAAATCCACACGTTACATTAAAGCTAGTTCATAACCTAGATCAACCGGGACCTAGTATAGATCCACACGCTACAACAATGATCTCCATCCATCAAGTCTCGAACACAATCACCATCAGCATCCTGAAACTCCATCAGAAGTTGTGCCAACACTACTTATGCAATTCATTAAAGATCTTCATTGAAAGCTCTGTCGATGAAACCCTTGTCGAAACCAGAAACCAAGCTTCTAAGCAAACGGGATAGCATTTGATCACTAGACAAAAACCAACTGACTGAATATGAGCATGAGTATCATGAACAAGTCAATTTCATCACCAAATCATACCAGATCATGTCGGATCCAAATCAACCAGAAACCACTCAACCTACCGGGACCAGAAGGGTGTCAGTAAAGCATCCAAACAGATAGTGTTGGCATCAATGACAAAACATCAATGCAACACATAATCAATTCCACCAAATGGCCAACAATTTATGTTGAGTCAAAATATGTTTTTAAATAATTATTGTGAAATTCTTATGCTTTCTAAATGATATTTATATAGTGAGTAAATTTCTCTTTGTGAATTATTTTATTAACAATTTTTTTAAAATATTCATAAACATTTAAGAAAGGGGCTTATGTTTATTTTTTTAATTAGAGGTGTTCTCCATGACCCAACCCAATGTCTATCCACCTTACCTTGGTCTTACTACCAAGTTGGGGTTCAGGAAAGAGTTGAGGCGAAGGAAGGGGGCTTATATTGTGAGAGTTATTTATAATTATCAATATTGTGCATTATTTTAGTAACAATTCTTACTTTTTTTTAAATATTCATAAAACATTTAAAAACAGGGTTTATGTTTTTTTTCTACCTTTAGAATATCTCTATGACATAGTCCAAGGCTCGTTTGCATTACCTTGGTCTTACTTACTGTGAAGTTGACATCAAGAAAGAGTTGAGGCGAAACAATGGGGCTAAAATTTATTTTCAAAATTGTGATTTTTAAATTTAGTGTTGAAATCTAAATTAATAAATTCTTAAATAAAACATAATATAAAAAAAATGCAAAAAAAAACGAAATACAAAAATTAAAAAATGGTCTTGGCCTATTAAAAGAGGGCTTATGTTTTTTTAATTAAAGACATTCCTCACAACCCAGCCCAATGTATGTCTGTCTTATCTTGATTTTACTTACTGCTAAGTAGGGATTAGGAAGGAGTTAAGACGAACGAAAGGGGCTTATATTGTGACAGTTATTTACAATTATCGATTGTGCATTATTTTAATAACAATTTTTTTTTTAAATATTCATAAAACGTTTAAGAAAGGGGGCTTACATTTTTTTTTTACCTCTAAAGTATCTCCGTGACCCAACTCAAGGCTTGTCTGCCTTACCTTGGTCTTACTTACTGCCAACTTGGAATTAAGGAGTTGAGGCAAAAAAAAATGGGGCTTATGTTGTGAGGCAAAGTAAGAGAGCTAAAATTTATTTTCAATCTTGTGATTTTTAAATTTAGTGTTGAGATCAAAATTAATAAATTTTTAAATAAAACATAAACTAAAAAAATGCAAAGAAAACGAGACATAAACCTTAAAAAATGGTCTTGACTTATTAAAAGGGGGTTTATGTTTTTTTTTAAATTAGAGACATTCCCCATGACGCAGCCCAATGTCTGTTTGTCTTACCTTGGTCTTACTTACTACCAAGTTGGAGTAAAAAAGAAGCTGAGGCGAAAGAAGGGGGTTTATGTTGTGAAGGTTATTTATAATTATCGATTATGCATTATTTTAGTAATAATTCATACTTTTTTTTAAATATTCATAAAACATTTAGGAATGGCGCTTATGTTTTTTTATACCTCTAGAGTATCTCCGTGACCCAGCTCAAGGCTCATCTGTCTTACTTTGGTCTTACTTACAGTCAAGTTGGGGTCAAGAAGGAGCTAAGGCGAAAAAAAAGGGGGTCTATGTTGTGAGGCAAAAATTTATTTTTAAATTTGTGATATTTAAATTTAGTGTTGAGATCAAAATTAATAAATTCTTAAATAAAACATAAAATAAAATAAAATGCAAGAAAATGAGACACACCTTAAAAAATGGCCTTGCCTATTAAGAAGGGGGTTTATGTTTTTTTTTAAATTAGAAACATTCTCCACAACCCAGCTCAATGTCTTTTCGTCTTACCTAGGGGCCTTATTGTTGGCATTGTGTTGTCATTGATGTCAACTGATATAGTGAACAACCGGTATGGGAATATTGTTGACATGTTGTTATTGTTGTCAACTAGTGTTGTAGGTCACCGGTAAGAAAGAGAATGTCATTCAGAAGAATGATCACTAGAGTCACTGGTACACAAGTTAGTGTTTGACTTGTGTGGAAGAAATGGATAGGTTGTCGATATGGTTTATCACTGGCAAGGAAAAGATGTCAACTGATAAGAGTTGTGTTGATAGTGAGTAGTTGCTAACTGGCAAGCTTATGATCGTGTACAAATAGGATGAGCAAGATGCTTGAGTTGTTGTTTGTGATGAAGAGGCAGAATGCTACCTAAATCACATCAACATAGGAGGAGAAGGATGTATAGGTCACCGGTATGTTGTGTGGATGCAGAACAGTAGGACTCCCACCGGATAGAGATGCAGTCACCATGTGAAGAGATGATTGACAGTGAATGTGCCCACACCGGATCATATGTGCCTGTTTGAAGATATGTTGCACAAACAGAGAAGCCACATGAGTGCATTGCAGGGTGCAGATGACCAGGAATCACTAACACTAGTAAATGGAGCTTATCTCCTATTATGCAAAGTGTGCATCATACTTTTATGAGATAAGGTAGAAGAGGTAAAAGGCAGGTGAATGAAGACTCACACCAGATCTACCGGTGAATCAAAGAAATGCCTCAAGTGCATGAGATCAAGGATATGCACTGGACCGACAGAGAAGGCATGTTGAGTTGTCGAAATTGATAAAGTGTGATGAGTTCATCACTTTGACAAACCGATTGAGATAGGGTTCGAGCTGATCAAGAAGGCAAAGCTAAGCAGATCCAGATAGAGGAAAATGGTTGAATTGAGGATGGACTATGTTGAAGTTTGATGACATAGTATCATCAAGAGTGTTTACCGATATGTAAGTCCACCGGTAATATGGACAAGGTGCAGATGCAGAAGACTTCCCATCAAATGAAGATGTGCATAAGGTAGGTTAGCAATAGTGCTGACCGGTTGAGTGTTCCACCAGAAGAGAAGCAGAGTGCAAGGTTGATGACAGACCGATTTGAGGGTTTAATCGACAAGGTTAGTAAGTCAATAGATGAACCTGGTAATGCAGTTGGTCGGTGATCCAATCCATACTGATGCAGTTGTTCTAGTAGAGGTGGATATCGACAATGGTGTCACGTGGAGTCAATGTGGCGGACATGCATGTAGCGGTAGATGAGGTGTGCATCGACAAGGTTGTTGCAGATTTGGTTGATATTAATGGTAGACCCCGTAAATCATGGGGCGTGTTGCAAAGGAGTTGTAGAAGTGAGCGACTTGAGGAAGGTCGAATTGAGGTGATCAATGAAGAGTGTCCACGTGCAGGATGAGGTTGATGATGGAATCTGTGAACCATTAATGGTGATTTATCTTGTGTCTCGCCGATTAACTGTTTGTATTTGCTAAACATAGCAAATGTGTTTTTGAAAGCACAATAATGACGGTGTTGTGCAGACAGCTGTCTGGGAGATCAAATAGGATAAGATCTAATTGGATTTGATTTGCCTCGAGGTTGATGAGAAAACCCTAACCGCCTGTGATTTGAATTGTCTTTTGGCAAGAAAACCAGGTTATAAATAAGGAAGCCAAAATCATTGAAGGGTGTTGCTGAAGAAGAGTGTGTTGTTTTTGTATGTAAGAGCAAATCAGTCAAAGTACTCAATGAGTATCTGAAAAGAGACTGAGGGTGTGCGAGTAAGAATCAAGTTGAGAGGATCAACCGGTAACAGTGAAGAACCAGTAGTCTGCAAAAGAGTCTGAGAGAGAAGTATATTGATGGTGACCAAACCAGTAAAGAAGAGTTGCAGAAGAGTGCAGAGTAGGCAAGAAGGAACCGACAGAAGATAGTACCGGTGGAGGGCAGCAGAGCAGTTGAAAGAAGAGAGAACAGGCAGAGAGAGAACCGACGGAGGAGAAGAAGAAGCTGAACCGATAAAGTTGCAGCAAGAGATAAGATTGTAGTAGTGAGTGGGTGAGGTAGAGAACCAACAGTTAACTAGATAGAAGATCCAACAGTGAGATTTGCAGATGAGTTACAAAATCCATTTGTAACAAGGTTATTAATTTGTAAATGACTATGTTTTTGTATTCCCTGAGTTGTAGCTTGGTGCAAAGGTTGTAGCTCGGTGCAAGGATTGTAGCTCCTTGGGTTGGCGCCCTAAATCAGGGGTTGGTGCTCCTTGGGTTGGTGCCCTAAATCAGGGGTTGGTGCTCCTTCAGTTGGTGCCCTAAATATTGTAATTATAGATTCATTATGAGGCTGGATTGGAGCAGTAGTCTTGAGCAGCATTTCTCACTGAGGTTTTTCCCATCTTGGGTTTTTCTCGTATATGCTGGTGTTATGAAATGTCCCTCTTGTGTGAATGCATTTGTGATTAGTCTCCTCCCTAATTTTTAAGTCTGCATTGAGTTAGTTAAAGGGAAAAGTTTGAGAACCACTGATTCACCTCCCTCTTAGTGGTGCATTGTGTCTAACACTTATGTTTTTTTTTTAATTAGAAGCATTCCCCACGACTCAACTCAATACATGTCCGTCTTACCTTGATCTTACTTACTGCAAAGTTGGGGTCATGAAGGATGAGGCTTATGTTGCGAGCGTTATTTATAATTATTGATTGTACACTATTTTAGTAACAATTCATACTTTTTTTAAAAATATTCATAAAACATTTAGGAAGATGGCTTTTTTTTTTTTTACCTCTAAAGTATCCTCTTGACCCAGCGCAAGGCATGTATGTTTTACCTTGATCTTACTTACTACCAAGTTGGGGTTAGGAAAGAGTTGAGGTGAACGAATGGGGCTTTTGTTGCGAGAGTTATTTATAATTATCGATAGTACATTATTTTAATAACAATTCATACTTTTTAAAAATATATTCATAAAACAATTAGGAAAGGGGGCTTATATTATTTTTTTACCTCTAGAGGTATTCATGTGACCCAGCCTAAGGCAAGCCTATCTTACCTTGGTCTTATTTACTACCAAGTTGGGGTCAAGAAGAAGCTGGGGCGAAAGAAGGGGGCTAAAATTTATTTTCAGAATTGTGATTTTTAAATTTAGTGTAGAGATCAAAATTAATAAATTCTAAAATAAAACATAAACTAAAAAAATGCAAAAGAAAATGAGAGACAAACCTTAAAAAATCGTCTTGGCCTATTAAGAAGTGGATTTATCTTCTTCTTTTTTAAATTAGAGGCAATTTTTACGACCCAACCCAACGTTTGTCTGTCTTACCTTGGTCTTACTTACTGTCAAATTTTAGTAACAATTCATAATTTTTTTTTAATATTCATAAAACATTTAGGAAGGAGACTTATGTTTATTTTTTAACCTCTAGAATATCTTCGTGACCCAGTTCAAAGCCCCTTTTGCCTTACCTTGGTCTTACTTACTGTCAAGTTGAGGTCAAGAAGGAGCTAACTCGAAGGAAGGGGACTTATATTGTAAGGCGAATGAAAGGGCTAAAATTTATTTTCAAAATTGTGATTTTTAAATTTAGTGTTGAGATCAAAATTAATAAATTTTTAAATAAAACATAAACTAAAAAAATATAAAAGAAAACGAGACACAAACCTTAAAAATGGCCTTAGCCTATTAAGAAAGGGGGATATTTTTTTAAAAATTACAGGCATTCCCCACGACCCAACCCAACATTTGTCTAAAGACTTTTGTCTTACTTACTATCAAGTTGGGGTCAAGAAGGAGTTGAAGCAAATGAAGGGGGCTTATGTTACGAGAGTTATATATAATTATCGATTGTGTATTATTTTAATAATAATTCATATTTATTTTTTTAAATATTCATAAAACATTTAGGAAGGGGGCTTATGTTTATTTTTTAACCTTAAGAATATCCCTGTGACCCAACCCAAAGCCCCTTCTGCCTTACTTTAGTTTTACTTACAGTCAAATTGGGGTCAATAAGAAGTTAAGGCGAAGGAAATAAGGCTTATGTTGTGAGGCGAATGAAAGGGCTAAAATTTATTTTCAAAATTGTGATTTTTAAATTTAGTGTTGAGATCAAAATTAATAGAATTTTAAATTAAACATAAACTAAAAAAAATATTAAAAAAATGAAACACAAACCTTAAAAAATGGCCTTAGCCTATTAAGAAGGGGCTTATATTTTTTTTAAAATTACAGGCATTCCCCACGACACAGCCCAACGTCTATCTACCTTACCTTGGTCTTACTTACTGCCAAGTTGGGGTCGGGAAAGAGTTGAGGCAAACGAAGGGGGGCTTATGTTACGAGAGTTATATATAATTATCGATTGTGCATTATTTTAATAATAATTCATATTTTTTATTAAATATTCATAAAACATTTAGAAATGGGGTTTATGTTTATTTTTTAACCTCTAGAATATCTTCATGACCCAACTCAAAGTCCCTTTTGCCTTAACTTGGTCTTACTTACTGCCAAGTTGGGGTCAAAAAGGAGCTAAAGCAAAAGAAGGGGTTTATATTGTGAGGCGAATGAAAAAGCTAAAATTTATTTTTAAAATTGTGATTTTTAAATTTAGTGTTGAGATCAAAATTAATAAATTCTTAAATAAAATATGTTTGTTTTAAATTAGAGGCATTCCCCATGACCCAGCCCAACATATGTCTACCTTACCTTGGTTTTACTTACTGTCAAGTTGGGGTCCGGAAGGAGTTGAGCCAAACAAAGGAGGGGGTAATGTTGCGAGAGTTATATATAATTATCGATTGTATATTATTTTAATAATAATTCATACTTTTTTTTAAAAATATTAATAAAACATTTAAGAAGGGGGCTTATGTTTATTTTTTAACCTCTAGAATATCCCCGTGACCCAGTTCAAAGCCCCTTCTGCCTTACCTCGGTCTTACTTACTGCAAAGGAAGGGGGCTTATGTTGTGAGGCGAATGAAAGGGCTAAAATTTATTTTCAAAATTGTGATTTTTAAATTTAGTGTTGAGATAAAATTTAATAAATTTTTAAATAAAACATAAACTAAAAAAAAATACAAAGAAAATGAGATACAAACCTTAAAAAATCGTCTTAGCTTATTAAGAAAGGGGCTTATGTTTTTTTTGTAAATTATAAGCATTCCCCACGACCCAACCCAACGTCTATCTACCTTACCTTGGTCTTACTGCCAATTTGGAGTCGGGAAAGAGTTGAAGCAAACGAAGGGGGCTTATGTTATGAGAGTTATATATAATTATCGATTGTGCATTATTTTAATAATAATTCTTTTTTTTTTAAATATTCATAAAACATTTAAGAAGGGAGCTTATGTTTATTTTTTAACCTCTAGAATATACCTGTTACCCAGCTCAAAACCCCTTTTGTCTTACCTTGGTCTTACTTACTACCAAGTTGAGATAAAAAAGAGCTAAGGCGAAGGAAGGGGGCTTATGTTGTGAGACAAATGAAAGGGCTAAAATTTATTTTCAAAATTGTGATTTTTAAATTTAGTGTTGAGATCAAAATTAAAAAATATCTTAAATAAAACATAAACTAAAAAAAATACAAAGAAAATGAGACACAAACCTTAAAAAATTGTCTTGGCCTATTAAGAAAGGGGCTAATATTTTTTTTTTAAATTAGAAGCATTCCGCACGACCCAGCCCAACGTCTGTCCACCTTACCTTGGCCTTACTTACTGCCAAGTTGGGGTCGGAAAAAAGAATTGAGGCAAACGAAGGGGGCTTATGTTGTGAAAGTTATATATAATTATCGATTCTACATTATTTTAATAATAATTCATATTTTTTTTTTTAAATATTCATAAAACATTTAGGGAGGAGGCTTATGTTTTTTTTAACCTCTAGAAATATCCCCGTGACCCAGCTCAAAGTGTCTTCTGTCTTACCTTGGTCTTACTTACTGTCAAGTTGGGGTTAAGAAGGAGATAAGACAAAGGAAAGGGCTTATGTTGTGAGGCGAATGAAAGGGCTAAAATTTATTTTTAAAATTGTGATTCTTATATTTAGTGTTGAGATCAAAATTTATAAATTTTAAAATAAAATATGTTTGTTTTTAAATTAGAGACATTCCCCACGACTCAGCCCAACGTCTGTCTACCTTACTTTGGTATTACTTGCTGCCAAGTTGGGGTCAGAAAAGAGTTGAGGCAAACGAAAAGGGCATATGTTGCGAAAGTTATATATAATTTATCGATTTTACATTATTTTAATAATAATTCATACTTTTTTTTTAAATATTCATCAAACATTTAGGAATAGGGCTTATGTTTATTTTTTAACCTCTCGAATATCCTCGTGACCCAACTCAAAACCCCTTCTGCCTTACCTTGGTCTTACTTACTGCCAAGTTGGGGTCAAGAAGGAGTCAAGGCGATGGAAGGGGGCTTATGTTGTGAGGCAAATGAAAAGGCTAAAATTTATTTTCAAAATTGTGATTTTTAAATTTAGTGTTAAGATCAAAATTAATAAATTTTTAAATAAAACATAAACTAAAAAAAATACAAAAAAAATGAGACACAAATCTTAAAAAATCGTCTTGACCTATTAAAAATGGGGTTTATATTTTTTAAAAAATTAAAGGCATTCCCCACGACCCAGTCCAACGTTTGTCTACCTTACCTTGGTCTTACTTATTGTCAAGTTGGGGTGGGAAAAGAATTGAGGCAAACGAATGGTGCTTGTGTTGCGAGAGTTATATATAATTATCGATTGTGCATTATTTTAATAATAATTCATACTTGTTTCTAAACATTCATAAAACATTTAAGAAAAGGGCTTGTGTTTATTTTTTAACCTCTAGAAATATCTCTCTAACCCAGCTTAAAGCCCTTTCTGCCTTACCTTGGTCTTACTTATTGCCAAGTTGGGGTCAAGAAGGAGCTTAAGCGAAAGAAGGAGGCTTATGTTGTGAGGCAAATAAATGAAAGGGCTAAAATTTATTTTCAAAATTGTGATTTTTAAATAAAACATAAATTAAGAAAAATGCAAATAAAATGAGACACAAACCTTAAAAATGGTCTTAGCCTATAAAGGAGGCTTATATTTTTTTTTAAATTAGAGGCATTCCCCACAACCCAACCCAACATCTGTCTACATTACCTTGGTCTTACTTACTGTCAAGTTGGGGTGGGAAGGAGTTGAGGCAAACGAATGGAACTTATGTTGCGAAAGTTATATATAATTATTGATTCTGCATTATTTCAATAATAATTCATACTTTTTTTTTAAATATTCATAAAACATTTAGGAAGGGGGCTTATGTTTATTTTTTAACCTCTAGAATATCCCCGTGACCCAACTTAAAGCCCCTTCTGCCTTACCTTGGTCTTACTTACTGCCAAGTTGGGGTCAAGAAGAAGTTAAGGCAAAGGAATAAGATTATGTTGTGAGGCGAATGAAAGGGCTAAAATTTATTTTCAAAATTATGATTTTTAAATTTAGTGTTAAGATCAAAATTAATAAATTCTTAAATAAAACATAAACTAAAAAAAAAATACAAAAAAAAACTAGACACAAACCTTAAAAAATCGTCTTGACCTATTAAAAAGGGAGTTTATGTTTTTTTTTTAAATTATAGTCATTCTCTACGACCCAGCCCAACGTTTGTCTACCTTACCTTGATCTTACTTACTGTCAAGTTGGGGCCGGAAAAGAGTTGAGGCAAACGAAAGGGGCTTATATTGTGAAAGTTATATATAATTATCGATTGTGCATTATTTTAATAATAAATCATTTTTATTTTTTTAAATTATTCATAAAACATTTAGGAAGGGGGGTTATGTTTATTTTTTAACCTCTAGAATATACCTGTGACCCAGCTCAAAGCCCTTTTTGTCTTACCTTGGTCTTACTTACTGCCAAGTTGGGGTCAAGAAGGAGTTAAGGCGAAAGAAGGGGGGGCTTATATTGTGAGGCGAATGAAAGGACTAAAATTTATTTTTCAAAATTATGATTTTTAAATTTAGTGTTGAGATCAAAATCAATAAATTTATAATAAAACATAAACTAAAAAAATGCAAAGAAAACGAGACACAAACTTTAAAAAATGGTCTTTGCCTATTAAGAAAGGGGCTTATATTTTTTTTTAAATTAGAAATATTTCCCATGACCCAACTTAACGTCTATCTACCTTACCTTGGTCTTACTTACTATCAATTTGGGGTCGAGAAAGAGTTGAAGCAAACGAAAGGGGCTTATGTTGCGAGAGTTATAAAAAATTAGAGGCATTCCCCACAACCCAACCCAACGTCTATCTACCTTACCTTGGTCTTACTTACTGTCAATTTGGGGTCGGGAAAGAGTTGAAGCAAACGAAGGGGGCTTATGTTGTGAGAGTTATATATAATTATCGATTGTCCATTATTTTAATAATATTTTTTTTTTTAAATATTCATAAAACATTTAAGAAGGGAGCTTATGTTTATTTTTTAACCTCTGAAATATCCTCGTGACCCAGCTCAAAGCCCTTTTTGCCTTACCTTGGTCTTACTTACTGCCAAGTTGGGGTCAAGAAAGAGCTAAGGCGAAGGAAGGGGGCTTATGTTATGAGACAAATGAAAGAGCTAAAATTTATTTTCAAAATTATGATTTTTAAATTTAGTGTTGAGATCAAAAACTAAAAAATATTTTAAATAAAACATAAACTAAAAAAAATACAAAAAAAACGAGACGCAAATCTTAAAAAATCGTCTTGGCCTATTAAGAAAGGGGCTAATGTTTTTTTTTAAATTAGAGGCATTCCCCACGACCCAACCCAACGTCTGTTTACCTTACCTTGGTCTTACTTACTGTCAAGTTGGGGTGAGAAAGGAATTGAGGCAAACGAATGGTGCTTATGTTGCGAGAGTTATATATAATTATCGATTATGCATTATTTTAATAATAATTCATACTTTATTTTTTAAATATTCATAAAATATTTAGGAAGGGGGCTTATATTTATTTTTTAACCTCTAGAATATCCCCGTGACCCAGCTCAAAGCGCCTTCTGCCTTACCTTGGTCTTACTTACTGCCAAGTTGGGGTCAAGAAAAAGATAAGACAAAGGAAGGGGCTTATGTTGTGAAACGAATGAAAGGGCTAAAATTTATTTTCAAAATTGTGATTTTTATATTTAGTGTTGAGATCAGAATTAATAAATTTTAAAATAAAATATATATTTTTTTAAATTAGAGGCACTCCCCACGACTCAGCCCAACGTCTGTCTATCTTACCTTGGTCTTACTTACTGTTAAATTGGGATCGGGAAAGAGTTGAGGCAAACAAAGAGGGCTTATGTTGCGAAAGTTATATATAATTATCGATTCTGCATTATTTTAATAATAATTCATTTTTTTTTTTAATATTCATAAAACATTTAGAAAAAGAACTTATATTTATTTTTTAACCTCTAAAATATCCACGTAACCCAGCTCAAAGCCTTTTTGCTTTACCTTGGTCTTACTTATTGCCAAGTTGGAGTCAAGAAGGAGCTTAGGCGAACGAAGGGGGCTTATATTGTGAGACAAATGAAATAGCTAAAATTTATTTTCAAAATTGTGATTTTTAAATTTAATGTTGAGATCAAAATTAAAAAATATCTTAAATAAAACATAAACTAAAAAAAATACCAAAAAAACGAAATGCAAATCTTAAAAAATCGTCTTGGCCTATTAAGAAAGGGGCTAATATTTTTTTTTAAATTATAAGCATTCCCCACGACCCAACCCAACGTCTGTCTACCTTACCTTGGTCTTACTTACTGTCAAGTTGGGGTGAGAAAGGAATTGAGGCAAACGAATGGTACTTATGTTGCGAGAGTTATATATAATTATCGATTATGCATTATTTTAATAATAATTCATACTTTTTTTTTAAAATATTCATAAAACATTTAGGAAGGGGGCTTATATTTATTTTTTAACCTCTAGAATATCCCTGTGACCCAGCTCAAAGCGCCTTCTGTCTTACCTTGGTCTTACTTACTGCCAAGTTGGGGTCAAGAAGGAGATAAGACAAAGGAAGGGGCTTATGTTGTGAAGCGAATGAAAGGGCTAAAATTTATTTTTAAAATTGTGATTTTTATATTTAGTGTTGAGATCAAAATTAATAAATTTTAAAATAAATTTTTTTTTTTTTTAAATTAGAGGCACTCCCTACGACCCAGCCCAACGTCTGTTTACCTTACCTTGGTCTTACTTACTGTTAAGTTGGGATCGGGAAAGAGTTGAGGCAAACGAAGGGGGCTTATGTTGCGAAAGTTATATATAATTATCGATTCTACATTATTTTAATAATAATTCATTTTTTTTTTTTAATATTCATAAAACATTTAGAAAGAGAGCTTATGTTTATTTTTTAACCTCTAAAATATCCCCGTAACCCAGCTCAAAACCCTTTTGCTTTACCTTGATCTTACTTACTACCAAGTTGGAGTCAAGAAGGAGCTTAGGCGAACGAAGGGGGCTTATGTTGTGAGACAAATGAAATGGCTAAAATTTATTTTCAAAATTGTGATTTTTAAATTTAATGTTGAGATCAAAATTAAAAAATATCTTAAATAAAACATAAACTAAAAAAAATACAAAAAAAACGAGATGCAAATCTTAGAAAATCGTCTTGGCCTATTAAGAAAGGGGCTAATGTTTTTTTTTAAATTAAAGGCGTTCCCCACAATCCAACCCAACGTCTGTCTACCTTACCTTGGTCGGTCTTACTGTCAAGTTGGGGTGAGAAAGGAATTGAGGCAAACGAATGGTGCTTATGTTGCGAGAGTTATATATAATTATCGATTATGCATTATTTTAATAATAATTCATACTTTTTTTTTAAAATATTCATAAAACATTTAAGAAGGGGGCTTATATTTATTTTTTAATCTCTAGAATATCCCCGTGACCCAGCTCAAAGCGCTTTCTGCCTTACCTTGGTCTTACTTACTGCCAAGTTGGGGTCAAGAAGGAGATAAGACAAAGGAAGGGGCTTATGTTGTGAAGCGAATGAAAGGCTAAAATTTATTTTCAAAATTAAGATTTTTATATTTAGTGTTGAGATCAAAATTAATAAATTTTAAAATAAAATATGTTTTTTTTAAAATTAGAGGCACTCCCCACGACCCAGCCCAACGTCTGTCTACCTTACCTTGGTCTTACTTACTGTTAAGTTGGGATCGGAAAAGAGTTGAGGCAAACGAAGGGAGCTTATGTTGCGAAAGTTATATATAATTATCGATTCTGCATTATTTTAATAATAATTCTTTTTTTTTTTTAATATTCATAAAACATTTAGAAAAAGAGCTTATGTTTATTTTTTAACCTCTAAAATATCCTTGTAACCCAACTCAAAGCCCTTTTGCTTTACCTTGGTCTTACTTACTGCCAAATTGGAGTCAAGAAGGAGCTTAGGTGAACGAAGGGGGCTTATGTTGTGAGACAAATGAAATGGCTAAAATTTATTTTCAAAATTGTGATTTTTAAATTTAATGTTGAGATCAAAATTAAAAAATATCTTAAATAAAACATAAACTAAAAAAAATACAAAAAAAACGAGACGCAAATCTTAAAAAATCGTCTTGGCCTATTAAGAAAGGGGCTAATGTTTTTTTTAAAATTAGAGACATTCCCCACGACCCGACCCAACGTCTGTCTACCTTACCTTGGTCTTACTTACTGTCAAGTTGGGGTGAGAAAGGAATTGAGGCAAACGAATGGTGCTTATGTTGCGAGAGTTATATATAATTATCGATTATGCATTATTTTAATAATAATTCATACTTTTTTTTTAAATATTCATAAAACATTTAGGAAGGGGGCTTATATTTATTTTTTAACCTCTAAAATATCCCCGTGACCCAGCTCAAAGCGCCTTCTGCCTTACCTTGGTCTTACTTACTGCCAAGTTGGGGTCAAGAAGAAGATAAGACAAAGGAAGGGGCTTATGTTGTGAAACGAATAAAAGGGCTAAAAATTATTTTCAAAATTGTGATTTTTATATTGTGTTGAGATCAAAATTAATAAATTTTAAAATAAAATATGTTTTTTTTTAAATTAGAAGCACTCCCCATGACCCAGCCCAACGTCTGTCTACCTTACCTTGGTCTTACTTACTGTTAAGTTGGGATCGGAAAAAAGTTGAGGCAAACGAAAGGGGCTTATGTTGCGAAAGTTATATATAATTATCGATTCTGCATTATTTTAATAATAATTTTATTTTATTTTAATATTCATAAAACATTTAGAAAGAGAGCTTATGTTTATTTTTTAACCTCTAAAATATCCCCGTAACCCAGCTCAAAGCCCTTTTGCTTTACCTTGGTCTTACTTACTGCCAAATTGGAGTCAAGAAGGAGCTTAGGCAAAGGAAGGGGGCTTATGTTGTGAGACAAATGAAATGGCTAAAATTTATTTTCAAAATTGTGATTTTTAAATTTAATGTTGAGATCAAAATTAAAAAATATCTTAAATAAAACATAAACTAAACAAAAAAAAAAAAAAAATGAGACGCAAATCTTAAAAAATCGTCTTGGCCTATTAAGAAGGGGGTTAATTTTTTTTTTAAATTAGAAGCATTCCCCACGACCCAACCCAACGTCTGTATACCTTACTTTGGTCTTACTTACTGTCAAGTTGGGGTGAGAAAGGAATTGAGGCAAACGAATGGTGCTTATGTTGCAAGAATTATATATAATTATCGATTATGCATTATTTTAATAATAATTCATACTTTTTTTTTTAAATATTCATAAAACATTTAGGGAGGGGGTTTATATTTATTTTTTAACCTCTAGAATATCCCCGTGACCCAGCGCAAAGCGCCTTCTACCTTACCTTGGTCTTACTTACTATCAAGTTTGGGTCAAGAAGGAGATAAGACAAAGGAAGGGGCTTATGTTGTGAAGCAAATGAAAGGGCTAAAATTTATTTTCAAAATTGTGATTTTTATATTTAGTGTTGAGATCAAAATTAATAAATTTTAAAATAAAATATGTTTTTTTTAAATTAGAAGCACTCCTCACGACCTAGCCCAACGTCTGTCTACCTTACCTTGGTCTTACTTTCTGTTAAGTTGGGATCGAGAAAGAGTTGAGGCAAACGAAGGGGGCTTATGTTGCGAAAGTTATATATAATTATCGATTCTGCATTATTTTAATAATAATTCATTATTTTTTTTAATATTCATAAAACATTTAGAAAGAGAGTTTATGTTTATTTTTTAACCTCTAAAATATCCCCGTAACCCAGCTCAAAGCCCTTTTGCTTTACCTTGGTCTTACTTACTGCCAAGTTGGAGTCAAGAAGGAGCTTAGGCGAAGGAAGGGGGCTTATGTTGTGAGACAAATGAAATGGCTAAAATTTATTTTCAAAATTGTGATTTTTAAATTTAACGTTGAGATCAAAATTAAAAAATATCTTAAATAAAACATAAACTAAAAAAAATACAAAAAAACGAGACGCAAATCTTAAAAAATCGTCTTGGCCTATTAAGAAGGGGGCTAATATTTTTTTTTAAATTAGAGGCATTCCCCACGACCCAACCCAACATCTGTCTACCTTACCTTGATCTTACTTACTGTCAAGTTGGGGTCGGGAAAATGTCGAGGCAAACGAAGGGGGCTTATGTTGCAAAAGTTATATATAATTATCGATTCTGCATTATTTTAATAATAATTCATTTTTTTTTTTAAATATTCATCAAACATTTATGAAGGGGGTTTATGTTTATTTTTTAACCTCTAAAATATCCCTGTGACCCAACTCAAAGCGCCTTCTGCCTTACCTTGGTCTTATTTACTGCCAAATTAGGGTCAAGAAGGAGATAAAACAAAGGAAGGGGCTTATGTTGTGAGGCGAAGGAAATGGCTAAAATTTATTTTCAAAATTGTGATTTTTAAATTTAGTTTTGAGATCAAAATTAATAAATTTTTAAATAAAATATGTTTTTTTTCAAATTAGAGGCATTCCCCACGACTTAGCCCAACGTCTGTCTACCTTAGCTTAGTATTACTTACTGTCAAGTTGGAGTCGGGAGAGAGTTGAGGCAAACGAAGGAGGTTTATGTTGTGAAAGTTATATATAATTATCGATTCTGCATTATTTTAATAATAATTCATACTTTTTTTTTAAATATTCATACAAAATTTAGGAATAGGGCTTATGTTTATTTTTTAACCTCTAGAATATCCCCGTGACCTAGCTCAAAGCCCCTTCTGCCTTACCTTGATCTTACTTACTACCAAGTTGGGGTCAAAAAGGAGTCAAGGCGATGAAAGGGGGCTTATGTTGTGAGGCAAATGAAAAGGCTAAAATTTATTTTCAAAATTGTAATTTTTAAATTTAGTGTTGAGATCAAAATTAATAAATTTTTAAATAAAACATAGACTAATAAAAATCCAAAGAAAACGAGACACAAAACTTAAAAAATGGTCTTGGCTTATTAAGAAAGGGGCTTATGTTTTTTTTTAAATTAGAAACATTCCCCACGACTCAACCCAGCGTTTGTTTACCTTACCTTGGTCTTACTTACTGTCAAGTTGGAGTCGGAAAGAAGTTGAGACAAACGAAAGGGGCTTATGTTGCGATAGTTATATATAATTATCGATTGTGCATTATTTTAATAATAATTCTTACTTTTTTTTTAAATATTCATAAAACATTTAGGAAAGGGCTTATATTTTTTTTTAACCTCTAGAATATCATCGTGACCCAGCTCAAAACACCTTCTGCCTTACCTTGGTCTTACTTACTTTCATGTTGGGGTCAAGAAGGAGCTAAGGCGAAGAAAGGGGATTTAGTGTTAAGATCAAAATTAATAAATTTTTAAATAAAATATAAACTAAAACAAATCCAAAGAAAATGAGACACAAACCTCAAAAATTGGTCGACTTATGTTTTTTAAAATTTAGAGGCATTCCCCACAACCCAGCCCAACATCTATCTACCTTACCTTGGTCTTACTTACTGTCAAGTTGGGGTCGGGAAGGAGTTGAGGCAAACGAAGGGGGCTTATGTTGCGAAAGTTGTATATAATTATCAATTGTGCATTATTTTAATAATAATTCATACTTTTTTTAAAAATATTCATAAAATATTTAGGAAGGGAGCTTATGTTTATTTTTTAACTTCTGGAATATCCCCATGACTCAGCTCAAAGCTCCTTTTGCCTTACCTTGCTCTTACTTACTACCAAGTTGGGGTCAAGAAGAAGCTAAGGCGGAGGAAGGGGGCTTATGTTGTGAGACAAATGAAATGGCTAAAAAAAAATTTCAAAATTGTGATTTTTAAATTTAGGTTTGAGATCAAAATTAAAAAATTTCTTAAATAAAATATAAACTAAAAAAAAACAAAGAAAACGAGACACAAAACCTTAAAAAATCATCTTGGCCTATTAAGAAAGGGGCTAATTTTTTTTTTAAAATTAGAGGCATTCCCCACGACCCTCCCACGACCCAGCCCAACATCTGTCTACCTTACCTTGGTCTTACTTACTGCCAAGTTGG
Organism: Cryptomeria japonica; assembly: GCF_030272615.1. NCBI lineage: Eukaryota > Viridiplantae > Streptophyta > Pinopsida > Cupressales > Cupressaceae > Cryptomeria > Cryptomeria japonica. Next base: position 82,941,992 of record NC_081412.1, read on the forward strand.
GGTCGAAAAAAAGTTGAGGCAAACGAAGGGGGCTTATGTTGCAAGAGTTATATATAATTATCAATTCTGCATTATTTTAATAATAATTCTTTTTTTTTTTTAAATATTCATAAAACATTTAGGAAAGGGGCTTATGTTTATTTTTTAACCTCTAAAATATCCCCATGACCCAGCTCAAAGCCCCTTCTGCCTTACCTTGGTCTTACTTACTGCCAAGTTGGGGTCAAGAAGGAGATAAGACAAAGGAAGGGGCTTATGTTGTGAAGCAAATGAAAGGGCTAAAATTTATTTTTAAAATTGTGATTTTTAAATTTAGTGTTGAGATCAAAATTAAAAAAAAATTAAATAAAACATAAACTAAAAAAAATGTAAAGAAAACGAGACACAAACCTTAAAAAGTGGTCTTAACCTATTAAGATGGGGGTTTATGTTTTATTTAAAATTAGAGGCATTCCCCACAACCCAACTCAATATCTGTCTACCTTACCTTAGTCTTACTTACTGTAAAGTTGTGGTCGGGAAGGAGTTGAGGCAAACGAAGGGGGCTTATGTTGCGAGAGTTATATATAATTATCGATTATGCATTATTTTAATAATAATTCATATTTTTTAAAATAATATTCATAAAACATTTAAGAATGGGACTTATGTTTTGTTTTTTAACCTTTAAAATATCTTCATCACCCAACCCAAGGTTCGTCTATCTGACCTTGGTCTTACCTGTCAAGTTGGGGTCAAGAAAGGGCTGAGGCGAAGGAAGGGGACTTATGTTGTGAGGCAAAGGAAGGGGGTTTAAATTTATTTTTAGAATTGTGATTTTTAAATTTAGTGTTGAGATCAAAATTAATAAATTCTTAAATAAAACATAAACTAATAAAATGCAAAAAAAATGAGACACAAACCTTAAAAAATGGTCTTGGCCTATTAAGAAGGGGCTTATAATTATTTTTTAAATTAAAGGTATTCCCCACGACCTAGCCCACTGTCTGTATGTCTTACCTTGGTTTTATTTACTACCAAGTTGGGGTTAGGAAGGAGTTGAGGCAAACGAAGGGGGCTTATGTTGCAAGGCTTATTTATAATTATCGATTGTGCATTATTTTAGTAACAATTCAAAAAAAAAATTTAATATTTATAAAACATTTAAGAAGAGGGCTTATGTTTTTTTTTAACCTCTAGAATATCCCCATGACCCAGTCCAAGATCCGCCTGCCTTACCTTGGTCTAACTTGCTGCCAAGTTGAGATCAAGAAGGACCTGAGGCGAAGGAAGGGGGCTTAAGTTTTTTTAATTTTTTTAAGGATAATAGCTATCAGTATGGGGATAGCGTCCTTGTATTAATTAAAAATGGTTTTACAAAAAAGCCTTCACTGCCTGTTAGCAAGACCTGCAATCGATACTACTACCTACCTGTCCCATTGTACAACAGACCACAGTTTTAAACCCACCCACCAATGACCAGCACCAAACTTGGTCTTTACATATTATGGACCACCATTGAGGGTCTGCATGATGACCCCAGCAAACTCTCCAATGTTGATTATATTTTAAGTAGCTCTAGTCGAGAACCACCATGTCTTTGAGCTTGTTACTCTGCGAAATGGGGCCATGTTCCCGTTTTGCACAGCACACCTAAAGACTTCCCAAGCATTCTCCCCAAATGTTCTCATCAACTCCTTCAACTCTTCCTTTTCTATGCATCTACGCTCTGCCTAGCTTTTTTTACTGTCATCCGACTCATCGCTCCCATCATTTTCGCTCTCCTCTTCTTTATCCTCTAAGTCTGAGGGCAGAAAGACACTCAGTTGGAAGTAGGTTTTAAGAATGTTGATCCATTCGTTCTTCGATAGGCTTAGAATTGAATTAGCGATGTTATTTCCATTGACTGGTTTGACGAAACCACACAGCATCTCCACGGCTTTTTCCCTACATTCAATGATGTCCACCAAGGGCATAAGCACAGCTTCATAAATCGTGGTGTCGCACCAGTGGCATTCAAAGTTAAGTGTGATCCACAAGCCCTTTTACCGCATCATAAACATACTCTTCTGTGACAAACAAGCTGGGAAGTTGTACGTCCAGTGTTTCTTCACAGTTCATGCACCCGATGTTGCCAAAGTATGCCATAGATAAGGACGCAGCCCAGCTCGTGAACTATCTGAGGTGTGAAGGCCAATAAAAGGCTATCAGAACTCTAGAAGATTCTACATGCCCAATCAAACGAGATCCCACAGATTGCAAGAATCTGTCATATAGTCACTTCTATCCATCGTATGTAGCTAAGACCATCGACAGTGCGGTTTTGAGGAACCAGCTTGTACAAGGTGTGTAATATTTCTACCACCTGTCCTACGTTCGTAGGCCTAGTTGCAAGGTCCATCATCCAGCCCCGTCACATTTCCTTATCAATAGGTCCTTTCTGCACAAGTTCAGAATCTCCAAACTCAATGTCTTGGGATCCACTGACACTTATGCAGAATCTGAATTGAATCCAAGATTAGCAAGCAAGTTTGCCACTCGATTACCTTCCATGTGTATGTGAGATATTTCATATGGCTTGATTGCTTGGAGTAGAGACTGAATGCAAGGTAGCCATTTAGCTAGTTTCCAATTTAGTAGTCTAGCGGTAGTCACCCCATTTATAATTATTTGAGATTCTGAGAATCACCCTCAATCTGTACATTTGATAAACCTTTATGTTTGCAAAGTAATAACCCAACCTCAAGGGCTCTTATTTTTGCTTCATTATTTGTAGCACAACCAATATTTCCATATGTACCAAACATAATAATCCCATCCTCATTCCGAATGAGTGCTCCATAGCTAGCCTGCCCAGGATTGCCTCTATAGGCCCCATCAAAGTTGAGTTTTACCCAATTTTTATGAGGCTTCTCCAATTTGACTTCTTTCTTGTTGATACTCTTCTTGGGATAGTGGAATATAGCATTTTTGAAGGACCAATTCCTTTCCATTTCCAAGTCCCAATCATTGAATTTGAATTTCCTGACATTCTGTGACTTACCACAAATGACTTCTTCTATGTCTGCCATGAGATTACCGATGACTAATTCCACTGGTTTAGATGCCTCTTTTAATATTCGTTTATTTCTTTCTTTCCAGATAGTCCAAAAAAACATTGTTGGGTCGATCAGCCACAGGGCGCCCCACTTTGTCTAACTGAACGATGGCCATGCGACAAGGAATTCTTTTAGAGTCGCACTTCTAGCTGTATATAGGTTAACCATACTTAGGAACCAATCCCAACACCTATGGGCAAACTTACAATTGAAGAGTAAATGATCCACTGTTTCTTCCCTAGTGTTGCATAACACGCACCAACTTGGTCCTTGAATACCTATGGTTTTCAGCCTATCACCAGTGAGTATCCTCCTATTCAGAGCTATCCATAAGAAAGCCCCTGCTTTTGGCAAAACCCACATGTTCCAACACAACTTGCTAGGCCAATTTGGGTTGATAGCTCTATGCCTTTGAACTTCGTAGCCCAACTTAACACTGTACTCCCCTGACTTTGCTGCACACCATAATAAGCTATCTTCTTCATCTGATGCTAAAATTGATCTATTACTCAATAGCTCTTTGAGTTTCTTACACAGCTCCAGGTTGCCGATAGCTACCCGTTTCCAGGACCTCGTGCCATGATGCTCAACACCCTTGAAATAACTGGCAACCTATGTACCTATAGCAGATTCGATGGTGTTGACCTAGTCTTGATCGTCGAAGCATTCTGATATCGGTGGTTCCCCATCCCATGAGTCTCACCAGAACTTGGCCCTACTTCCATTGCCAATCTTCCAAGAAATGTGGTTCGTGATTACATCCCTGCTATTCCAAAGAAAGTTCCAAGTGGGAGAGCCCCTATCTGTATCTGCAATTGTGAAAATTTGATCAGGATCATCAGAGTCCAGGTACTTTTTCTGAAAAATCCTGCACCATAGTTTATTGGGACATTTGTACATCTTCCAAGACAGCTTCGCTCCAAGGGCCAGGTTCTGAATATTCATTTTTCTCAGCCCTACTCCCCCATCCTCTTTCCGCATGCACAGGGTATCCCAATTTATCAAAGGTATCTTTCTATGCTCCTTAGCCCCATCCCAAACAAACTTTTTAAAAGCCCATCTAATTTCGTACCAACCGGGTTAGACAATTGAAAGCACTGCATGTTGTAGATTGGAACCGTTGCTAGCACAGATTTTATCATTAATAGTCGACCAACTTGATTTAGCCATCTATTCTTCCATTGCTTTGTTTTGACCTTACAAGAGTTTAGGACATCCTCCCAAATTTGGGATTGCCTACAGCCCGTATTAATTCTGATCCTAAGATATTTGAGGGGAAGATCAGTAATTTTGAAGCCAAGAAAATGCGAAATGCGATTCTGAGTCAACCTTCCTATGTTGAAAAAAAAAATCTGCGATTTATCCATATTCATTTCCTGTCCTGACAGCTTTGAATATTCATCTAACACCTCACCAATTCCTTTGGCTTCCTTCATTGTTGCTTCACCAAACAAGATTGTGTCGTCAGTAAATTGTGAATGGGTGATGGGCTCTATCAGTCTGTGAACTCGAATACCTTTCCAATGTCTGGCAGATTGCTTTGTTTTAATTAAATTCCCAAGAACCTCTGCCATGAGTACAAAGAGAGTCGGGGATAGAGGGTCCTCTTGCCTTAATCCATTGGTAGCTTTGAAGAAGCCACAAATCGCACCATTGACAAGCAGAGATAAATTAACTGTGGAAATGCAGAAACTAACATAGTCGAAGAAGGGGGCTTATGTTGCAGGGAAGGGGCTAAAATTTATTTTCAGAATTGTGATTTTTAAATTTAGTGTTAGGATCAAAATTAGTAAATTCTTAAATAGAACATAAACTAAAAAAAATGCAAAAAAAATGAGACACAAACCTTAAAAAATGGTCTTGACCTATTAAGAAGGGGGCTTATGTTTTTTTAAATTAGAGGCACTCCCCACGACCCAGCCCAACACCTATCTGTCTTACCTTGTACTTACTACCAAATTGGGGTCGGGAAGAAGTTGAGGCTAACAAAGGGGGCTTATGTTGCAAGGGCTATTTATAATTATTGATTGTGCATTATTTTAGTATCAATTCATTTTTTTTTAAATATTCATAAAACATTTACGAAAGGGGTTTATGTTTTTTTATACCTTTAGAGTATACCCGTGACCCAGCCTAAGGTCCATCTGTCTTACCTTGTTCTTATTTAATGCCTAGTTGGGGTCAAGAAGGAGTTAAGGCAAAGGAAGGGGGGCTAAAATTTATTTTCAGAATTGTGATTTTTAAACTTAGTGTTGAGATCAAAATTAATAAATTTTTAAATAAAACATAAACTAAAAAAAATGCAAAAAAAAATGACACAAACCTTAAAAAATGGCCTTGCCCTATTAAGAAAGAGGCTTATGTTTTTTTTAAATTAGAGGCATTCCCCACGACCCAACCCAATGCATGTCTACCTTACCTTGGTCTTACTTACTGTCAAGTTGGAGTCAGGAAGGAGTTGAGGCGAACGAAGGAGGTTTATGTGAGGATTATTTATAATTATCGATTTTGCATTATTTTAGTAACAATTCATACTTGCTTTTTAAATATTCATAAAACATTTAAGAAAATGGGTTTATGTTTTATTTATACGTCTAGAGCATCCACGTGACCCAGCCCAAGGTTTGTTTGTCTTACATTGGTCTTACTTACTGTCAAGTTGGGGTCAAGAAGAAGTTGATGCAAAGGAAGGAAGCTTATGTTGTGAGGTGAAGGAAGGGGGCTAAAATTTATTTTCAGAATTGTGATTTTTAAATTTAGTGTTGAGATCAAAATTAATAAATCTTTAAATAAAACATAAACTAAAAAAAATGCAAAGAAAAAGAGACACAAACCTTAAAGAATGGCCTTGGCTTATTGATCTTTCTTTAGGCTGTTAGAAAACATGACCTCAAGGAATAACCATCCTTCCTATCAAGACAATCTATTTTTTGCCCAACAAATTTTATGCAAAGAATAAGCTACCCTAACCAATCACTCCACCCATGCCTTTTAGAATAGTCGAGTCATATTGTTGAACCACTAAACCATAATCTTCTAGCTCATAAAATTTATAATTTATTTGTTAAAAGGAAAATAAAATTACAGGTTCAACAAATCAACGAAACACAAACTATAAATTTTTTTTATTAAAGGTTTGTAAACCAAAAATAAATCCCCATGGAATTAGAAAGGAAAGGGCTATTAATGAGTCTTTAATTTTGTAACAGATAAACAAATTTCAAAAAGTTCCTTGACAAAACTCTAACCTAAAGTAAAAGTCATTAGAAGCAGGAGAAGTGTATAATCTATTAGGGAATCTTTACTTTTATAACAAAAACAAATTTCAAAATGGGCCTTGGGAAAAATCCAACCTATAGTAAAAGTCATTGGAGGCGGGAGAAGTTTATATCCTATTAGGGAATCTTTAGTTTTGCATCAGACAAACAAATCTCAAATAAGGCCATAAACAAATTTTCCACTTAAAAGAAAAAAATCGTTTTAAGTAGGTTAAGTTTTGAACAAATAATCAATAGTAATTTTGCATTGTGTTCATATTGAAAAGTAACAAATAATATCTTATTTTTATCATATCAAATGTTCTACTGTGGGTGCAATACAAAAATTTTGAATCATAACATCAAAATATTGCATTATTTGACACTAGAGTGATGGACTTGAAAAGCACTGAGAGGGGGGGAGGGGGGGTGAATCAGTGACACCAAATAAAATACTACTTCAAACACTAACCGGTAGATGAACTTAATCAAGCATTTAAACAAAATACATGTTATCCAAAATGATATAACAACATCCACAATAAGTAAAACATCCACCATAACACGTGTTTATACGTGGAAAACCCAAATAAGTAAAAACCACGGTGAGATGGAACTCACAAGTTAACTATCTACAATAATAGATAATTGGCCGGTTAAGGCCTTACAAAGTGCTCTGCTAAGACTGAATCTTGTTAGAGATCTCAAGCTTGATTAGAAGCTTATACCTTGTTAAGAGTACTACCCTATTAGGAGTAACCTCGCTGGAGGATTTGAGAATCCAAACTAATGGATCACCTTGTTAGAGCTTACCCGGTTAGGGGATTTGATTTTGTTGTAATGATCAGAAAACAACAAGAATGGTTTGATCTATTCTAAGTAGCATAATATTTGCTTGATCAGATCATTCTAAGTACATTCAACACTGCTCTTCATCTTAACACGTATCGCTTTTCAACAAAAGATTTCACTCTTTATGCATATCAGTATTCACATAATCTCCTCTCTATCATTATCAGTTTTAAATGATTCACTAAGCTGTCTTAATATAGATATTCAAATCTTATGTCGGCCTAAGGAAATCAAAACACAATTTCCTAGGTGCAGTGTATCTAGACAAGTAATCATAGCTCATCACAAAAATGACTGCCAAGAAAACAGTGTTGGTAACTAATCACAAAAATAGATACTGGTTAGAACCGTCAATACCGGTTGGAAAAAAATATGTGATTCGTTGTCCTGGAATCTTCCACTTGATCTCCATTTTCATCTTCATCTTCATTTTGATGTCGACTTAGTGTAGCCACAGGTTATCTCTTAAGCACATACCGGTTGACACAAAGTACCGGTTAGAGATAAACCTTAAACATACCAGTTGATAGTGTAAACCAATTGAAATTACACCGGTAGTCAATGAAATCATATGTGTGTGAGAGAGTGTTTCATCAATGACAACAAGTGATAAATACATTACAATCATCATCAAGCCAACAATCTCCCCCTTTGGTATTGATGGCAACACTTAGAAAATATTAGAGTAATACAATACCGCTAAGTGTGCATACACAACATATTTACACATGTGCTCATAACCCCCTTTAATGCAATATTCCCCCTTAATGCATGCATAAATACAAAATTTTCAAAAACACACATACATATTATTACTCCCCCTTTGACAACAATGCCAAAATGATAAACTAAAATATATATATATATATAGAAAATCTATATCAAAGTGTGCAGCATATATTACAAAAGGATAGGGATGTTTTCTTTACAAAACTTTACAGCGGTTCAATATTATAATGCAAATATAGAAGCAAGAACCTCATGACTATGACCTCACGAAAGAGCCAGGCGACAGAGGATAGAAGTTGATTTCACAGGGCACATGATAAAGATGCCAATCAAGAGTAAATATTGTTAATGCAAATTGAACTTATTATAGATATAGATAGATGTGAAATAAATCAAATTCAGTCTTCTATTTGCAGGTAAGTATCTTTAAATTCAGTTTTTTAACTTCTTTAGACTCAAGTAGAGAAAGAAAAATCATAGGTATGTAAAGATATCTTTAGAATCTAATATCAAAGAATGTAGTAGATGATTCGCAACTAGTATAGAATCAGTTACTTATTTGTACTTTGACTGATATGAAGTAGTGCCTGATATATAATATTGCTCAAGTCCACCTTGATCACCGATAGACCTCTCCCAGGTAAGTATATAGTAATGTCTGATATGATGATTAATTCACTAATAGTGAATGCCCAGCACTTGAAAATATATATTCAATCTGCAGTATAAACTGCCCTTAATATGATGTTGATTTACGATATAGAATGCCTTGGATATTGTTATCAATCTGCAATATCAAATGAATATATAATGTCGAACTATATCTTATGAATATATGAGTCGTTGGGATTATTTCTGCTGAAGAATACAAGTCATTTATCAATTTCGATGATTGCATTCTTCCATCGAATGAGGCTATATATGAATTGTAGAATCGATCCATGATCGGTTATGTCTCTTCAATATCCAACGGTATGTCTTAATGGTTAGTTAGTAATTACTAACTAACCCAAATCATATGAATATGGTTAGTTAGTAAGTACCAACTAACTATTAGTATGTTAACAATACAAACATAGATCGAACTATAATTCAATCGCATCTCCAACACTTAACATTTGATATTGATTCATATATGTCTCAAGTTCATCTTAGATGTGAAGATATTTATCCAAGTCTTACATCGGTATGGTTTGTGCTTCAGTTTGTATATATACATGTGAATACATGCAAGGCATATGTTCACATATATATATATATATATATAGATCTCAGTAATTTGACCATAGCTACAATATCTTCAACACTCCCTCTTAGCTAGGGAAGATTAACTAAGTATGAACAAGTTTAGATATCACACTACTCGTGATATCAAGGAGTATATTAAATATCAAGTCAGCATGATATTTAAATATCCTAGTTATGGTATGTGTACTAACATCATGATGTCTACCATAACTCATCATGGCATATCCATGGATATTAAATCTGCATAATATCCACCATGATCCATCCTGTTGGTTGAAAATTTTGTACACTTGGGGAAATATACAAAATTGTGGTTTCAACCACAGCACATGAGTAAAATCTCTCCTAATTAAGGGAAGGCTCCCCCTATCTAACTACAACTTTGAAAATAAAATAGGATGGGACAACAATCTTTCTTCTTTTTTCAAAAAAGACAATATCTTTTTCTCTTCACAGAAAAGGATAGCGATTGAATATGAACAACAGTTACCACTTTCAAGTGAAATGAGAGAAAGGAAATGAAGTTTCCTGAAAGCGTAAAGACTTCCGTCACTTCCTTCGGAACGGGACAGCAATATCAAGCTCAAAGACTTGATTATGTGAAGTCCTATCTACCCTTTTCTATACTAAATTTTACAACGAATAAACGACAACAGCTCAAAGACTGGAATAATCTATTCTTTCAACACAAAGATAAGAACTAATGCAAGCTCAAAAACTTGCTGCTATTTCTTATCAAACAATATTTTTTCCTCAAAAATAGATACAAGCTCAAAGACTTGCTGCTCCTTCTAGAGATTTTCCTATTTTAATTAATCTTCTCTACTTGCAACTCAAAGACTTCAAATTAGATTAGACTAAGCTCATTTTAGAAACAATTTGCATGGAAGAAATAAAAAGATTCAAACTCAAACATGTAGCTCAAAGATTCAAAACTTGAGTACTCCTTCTTTATTATTCTTCAAAAACTTTCAATTCACATACATAAGCTCAAAGACTTCTTGCTGTAAATTTGGCAGAGTTTTTGCTTGCTTTCCAAAAAGATCTCTATTACAATAGACCCCTCAAGTATTTATAGAAGAGGAGCCTTGAGAAAAATGTGGGAGGATCCTAACTAACTTGAGAGATTCCCTTAACCACCAAGACTTATTCAATAACTAACTAAGACTTCATTAACTACCTAAGACTTATTCCAACTACAGTCCTAATCGGACACAACTTGTAGTTGCTTTACATATAATTACAAAAGTGCAAGTAATGTGTAATTTGCATTTTTTTTTAAATACTTTTACATGTAACTTGTCAAAACAAAATTACAACTAAGGATTACAAAAGAGGGAAAATTCAACTAAGTGTTGAAAAACACTTAAGTTGAATTTTGTGAAGACACAAATCCTTGAAATTTTTGGATGCTCGTTTGTAGTTCCTCGGGATTCGGTTCATGGGTGTTCTTGGCAACAACCATGGTCTTCACAATAGTGTCATGACATCGGAAGAGCGCAGAATTGTTTTTATCCAAGATAGACTGGATTTCATGCGGAAAGACTTGGTGTTCAATCAATGTCTGAATTGAAGCGGCCGTGAATTGTCACTCCTCCATTCATTATGAATCCTCATTGGTAAATCAGCAAGAACTTCTTCTTCTAGAATCAGCTCTCCATCATGACTTACTATGTTGCAAGAGGCCCTTTCATAATGTGAGACAATATCTCGAAAAACTTCACCCCGGAATCTCTTTGCATCATCGATCTCCTCAATGAGGGATTTAAGAACAAGGGCCTTGTTTTTCAAGAGTTCTTCAAATTCCAAGTACATGACCCTGGAAGAGATGATGGTGTGCTCTTGTAGAACACTCAGCTGTTGTTGGGGCATGGTATGCCAGATTGTCAAACATTCTTCAACACGTTCCAGATTCTTTTTGAAAGTATCAAAAGTCTGATCTAGTTTCTCCTCAATGGCCTCTAACTTAGACAACATCTGAAAAATGTATTTAATTACCTGTGCACATAGATCATGAAGTTGATCAACCCAGGAATCCAGTGCTTGTACCTTTTGTGCAGCCCTTTCCACTCCATGAATTGATTCTTGGGAAGCAGAACAACCTATGAAGTTACTCCCTTCAGCAGTAGGTTTTGTAATTTTATGAACGGCTACCATAAGTTGTCGGTTTTCCTCTTCTAGCTTGTCTTTCTTTGCTAGAAGCTCATCACACCTTTGCACCAGCGAAGCAACAGAAAACTGAGCATCATGTTTAATGACCTCATGCATCTGTTTTCCCAACTCTATCCTTGTAACCTTATAATCGGCAGCTGACATTTCTTCAAGTGGCTTATCTGCAATAGGTTCCACAATTTCAGCTACCGTCATCTTGTTGTTGTCAATAGTTACTCTAGAGATAGTCTTGGCCTTCTTAGCAACTTTGGATCTGGATTGTTTCAGTTGCTGGTAATCAAAGGCATCAGGTGAGATTTCTTGCTTCTTCCTTTTTGGGGTAAAAGAACTAAGTCATGGAGGCAAAGTCATCAACTCCCCTCCAGTAGCAGTCATAGGCAAAGGAGAAGCAATTTCTGTTTGAATCACTGTGGTCATCATGGGAGGAATATCTGTTTGGACAGCGACCACTGTTTGCTCAGTTACCAATGGGCATGAAGATTGCCTCATGAATTCTTCAAAACTAGAAGTGGAAGTATCAATTTCTGATAACTGGATATGAGTAGGAATATCCTCAAGAACTTCCAACACACTCTCTTATTGAGGATCAGGAGATGGCTCGTATGCTGAAATGGGAATAGCATTCTGAGGAGACTCATCCACAAGCAAATCAGGAGGAGAAAGAGGCATCTCAATGGAAACTGGAGGAATGATCTCATGAGGCGAGTCTGAAACTGGAGACTTAGGAGGATTATCAGATTGTTGCCCCTCTTCTGGATTATCCAGATCGATCAGCTGAACATGGAATCGTGATTTTTCCTTCTCACGAACTGTCGTCTCCTCGGGAGGAAGCACTACTGCATGACTGACTCACAACTTAATCCTTGTGCCTAAAGATGATGCACCCTCCTTGTTGTCAACCTGAATCTCAGACTTACGTCCAAGAGGCCCCATAGAATCATCTTCTTTACCAACCTTGATTTTTATAAGTCTAACAGCATTACTTTTCAGTCATGTGTTGGTCTTGGCCAAGATAGGCTAAAATCTCTCAAGGATGGATATGCACTCTTTGTGCGACCATTGGATCAAAGGAAGTGGAGCTTCCTCAACCCTCCGTGAAATGTATTTAGGATCAAGTATGTTTAAACCATCTTCAAAACTTCAGCTTCTATGTGGAGATCTACCCAGATGTCCTCAATGCGATGCACAAGCACGAAGGATTTCTTGATCTTCTCCTTCATACCCCTATAATCAAAATCAGCTCTAGGTTTAAACCTTTTGAGCTTGATTTCGTGCAATTCAGTCTCCATGGCCTTAGCTTTCACAGATGTGACAAGGGAATACCGGCCAATTTTCAATGGGTTTGTGGTAGAGATCCCCATTCCAACCTTGTGTCTAGTAGACTGAAAAGTGTGAACAACCATGATCTGTCTTCCCAACTCCATAAGAACAATCTTATCAGTTGGGTATCTTGGAAGCATATATGGCTGACCACCATAGCATCTGATCCTCATATAGGTGAAGGTGGGAAACTGCAGAAACAAACATCCATACTCGCACACCTTGTCCCATGCCTCATCTGATACTCTCTTGTTCCTGAGATTTCTGTCAAACTGACACATGAAATATCTGAAGAATGCATCTTGGACTCTTCTGAAATGCAGTCTGTTGGGTCTCAATGGCAACTGGTCATAATATTCCCAAACTGGTATAAGCGAGCGATCACCCTTGGTAGAAAGACCTGAAAAGTGTCTAAGTGATGCTGCCAAGTATACCAAATATGAATTCATGAAGAAGGTCATGGTTGTAGGAACTGCTACAAGTTGTTTGCACAAGGCATCGTTGATGACTTCTAACCATGAAATGTGATGAGACTGCCTTATGAACATGACAAACTGGTACATCCATGGCTCAAAGACATTGGAATGCTCAAGGCCCATCATCCTGCTGAGAAGAGTTATGGTGTCTCCTATCTCCCATTTGAAATCGCAGTGGTACAACTTTGCCCACCTCGAGAAGGATGCTCGTGGCTCTTAGATCCATCTATTGATGTGTCGCTTGCAATCTTTTTCCCTCTTCACATAATACTTTGCTGCACTTTCTTTGGAGATTTCCATATAAACAGGTGCAGGAGGTATTCTAACGACCTTCTCGATCGTATCTGCATCAAGACAGAAAGATGATGCATGGTGGATATGGCTATCCAACAGCTGCTACAAGTTATTATCTTGTGGATCTTCTACCCTCTTGACGAATTATGACATATCAATGTTCCTTATTTCCGTGTCTCTGATGCGATCCAAAGGAGAAGAAACCTGGGAAGGTGCTACCTCATTCTGATACTTGTCATATTTATATTTCATCTTCTTTCGAGCTGGGGATGTGAGTGAATCTGACATTGATTGTGAACCTGGAATACTGTGATGAAGACTTAAAAGAGTGTTAAGGCAACATCATAGTCAGGTGCAAATATCATTCTTCCTTCTCCAAATAAAAAAACTTTGATCCTTGAACTTCACGATTTTGTGAGAGGAAGAGGGAAAATATATGGAAATGGGAAAATCTTAACTTTGACCAATTTCGGATCTTGGGGAAATTTTCGCAAGTATACAAGTTGGAAAGAACATACATACAATCGGGGTTTTAAAACCCGAATGCAAGTACACTTGTAAAATTGCAAATGGAGAAATGGATGGAAAATGAGAATTTGACTTGCAGAAAATGACAGAGATGGTAAGTACGGATATGGGAAAAATGAATGGATAGAAATGGGAAAATTCAGGAATGTCATTTTCATGAAAATAGGAAGAACTCTTCAACATGTAATCTGGTTTTTAAAACCCGAATTTGAAAGGGAGGGGTATTTCACACTTTTCAACTTGGAATTTTAACCAAAAATGGTTAAATTCCTTAACCGTAAGGGAAGAATAAGAATTTCCAGCGAACTTGTAATCAGGATTAAAAATCTCGAACACAAGTAAAGAGGGAAATATGGGAAGAACAATGCAATTCGAAAATTGCATACCAAGGGGAAGATTTCTCTCACAAAAACCGATTTTTGGGGGAAGAACAACACATTTCCAAAAATGCAACTAAGAAAGAAAACTAAGAAAACAAGAAAATAATAAAATGAAGGAAAGAAAGGAAAGAGAACATACCTTTCTTCAAACTAAAAATGCTTCTCCAAAAATGCAACAATCTTTGGAATGGAGAAGACACACCAATAAATAGAGACAAACCGAGATGCCAAACCCTTGCCACGTTTCTAGAAAAACGTCTTTTTCTAAAAAACGTGGTAGCAAAAGCAAATTAAATGGCACAAATAAAACTCCAATCTCCATGCCTAGGTAGGAGAGTTCAAATCGATTTAGGAGAATGCAGTTTGATGAAGTTTTAATCCCCCAAAATGTGGCATTTTGGAAAAATGTGGTTGCTGATTTGAAGCAAAAACCAGTAAATGCAACCTCCAAATGGCGTGAAAGGTGTCCAAGAATGCATGAAAATAGGGTAGAAACCAAAACGCCTCTCCTTCCTAGAAGATCTCCACAAAAATTTGCTTTGAATTCTTCAAAAACCATTTTTTCTTGCAATTCGGGTTTTTGGAAGACAAGTGCAAGTTCGATTTTGCATAAACATGTGAAAATCGGGTTTTTGGGAACAATGACAAGTTCTAATTTCACTTTTTCCTCATATTTAGTCAAAATCGGGATTTTTTCGAAAAATAGCAAGTTTAATTTTTCACTTTTTCACTTGCAAAGCAAATTTGGGTTTTTTAGAACAAACTGCAAGTTTAAAATTGGCAAAAATGCACTTGCAAGGCAAAATCGGGTTTTTTGGAGAGAAATGCAAGTTTTAAATACTTGTAAAAGGGAAATAAAATCCCTACAACAAGTTATACTTGCTTGCACATATGCAATGGGGATTTAAAATCCCATTAACATGTAAAAACCATTAAAGTAGGGATTTTAGACCAAACTACAAGTTTACTTGTAATCTAGCCAAAAAATCCCTATTTTAACTAAACAAGACCAAAAAACAATAAAAAAGATAAAAACAACAAAGGAGAAACTTAAAACAAATTACAAGTAACATCTTTTAAATAAAAGTGCACATGTAATAAGCCAAAAATTCCCCTACAAAGACCAAAACAATAAATATCATTAAAACTTGCAGTTTGAAGAAAATTCTCCACCTGCAGTCGGGGTTTTAAAACCCGAAATTGAAGGAAAGACATAGCAAACGAACCCAGAATTCGATGAAATTCAAAACGTAGTTCGAGGATGGACTAAGGATTAAGCCAGTCCAAGGATTAATCGAAATTCTGCCTCAGGAAGCATGTCATAGAGTAAAAATTTTCATTTTTTCACAAAAATTTTATGTAGTGGTCCTTCATTTTTGGAAACAAAAATGAGGACAACACATCCATAAGGAATATTGATACATACTCGATATCTAGTCAACATGATATCTATCAATAATTCCAAAAGATGATAACTATCAATAATTCCAAAAGATGATAACTATCAAGACATATCCATAAATATCAAGTCAGCATGATATTCGTCGTGATAGTAAGCATTGTAAAGTCGTTACCTTACAATACTGAATACAAGTGTTCATTATTAGAAATATCATCACCTTCCCATAATGTACACAGGAGGGCATGCCCATTAAAGTCATAGAGTCAACACATATGACAACAAAGAGTTTACACATTAAACAACTTTATATATATATAAAACAATTTTGAAACTGTGTCTCAATTACATTTCAACCATACCAAGTTTCTTCCTGAAGTGCTCCACTTTAGCTCTTGAAAGAGGCTTGGTGAGAATGTCTGTTGTTTGATCGCTTGTACTAACATATTCCAATTGAATAGCATGTATCTCCACCATGTCTCTTACATAGTGAGGGAATTTCAATATGCTTGGGTCGATCGTGGAATACTGGATTTTTAGAAATCTTTATACAACTTTGATTGTCACACAGAAGAGTGGTAGGTTTTATAGGCTTTCCAGATAGTCCCACAATCAACTTCCTAAGCCACACCGCTTCTCGGGCTCCCATAGAGGCTGCTATGTATTCTGCTTCGATAGAGCTTTAAGCTACATAGGAATGTTTCTTGCTTGTCAAAAAGATCATGGCAAATCCTAGACTGAAACAGTATCCAGAAGTACTCTTACGGTCAGTCACACTTCCAGCCCAATCTGAATCTGTGTATCCATGTAAGTCGAAATCAACTTTCTCATATTTAAGGCAATATCCAATAGTGCCTTGTAGCTATCTCATGATATGTTTTGTTGCCACAAGATGTATTTCTTGAGGTTCGTACATAAACTGACTTAAAGCATTAACTGCATAGCATATGTCAGGTCTTGTGTTAACCAAATACATAAGTGATCCAATGATATGTCTATAATGAGTAGGATCCACAAATTTGGGCTTTGTTGTAGCTTCCTTCAACTTGTGCAAGTTTGTTTCCATGGGTGTAGACATCGGTCTACAGTTCATCATTCCAAATATCCTCAATATATCAATGGTGTATTTTCCTTGATTTAAGAAAATACCATCAGGTTTCTACCATACCTCCAAACCTAGGAAGTAGTGTAAGAGTCCCAAATCCTTCATATCAAATTCTGCAGCTAGATCCCTTTTACAATGGACAATGAGATGGTCCATACCTGTGATTAGGAGATCATCTACATAAAGTATTAGGATCAGCAAGTCACCATTAATAACCTTAAAATAGAGATTTGGATCTGCAACATTCTTTGAAAATTCTAAGTTCATGAGATAGCTGTCAATTCTTTCATACCAGGCTCGAGGAGCCTGTTTTAGCCCATAAAGAGCTTTCTTCAGTCTGCACACGTGTTGTGGCATCATGAACTATAAAGCCTTCAGGTTGTTCCAAGTAAACCTCTTCTTCAATAATTCCATTTAGGAAATAAGTTTTAACATCCATTTGATGAACCTTCCACCCTTTGGATGTTGCAATGGCTAATATTGTTCTAACCGAGGTGTATCGAGCTACTGGTGCAAATTTTTCTTCATAGTCAATACCTTCTTTCTGTGACAAACCTCTAGCAACAAACCGTGCCTTGTGTTTTTCTATACTACCATATGCATCATGTTTAATCTTGAATACCCACTTGGAGGACACAACTAATTTTGCTTCAAGTCTGGGCATTATGTCCCAAACATCATTTTTCAAGATGGATAGGTACTCTTCCGTCATGGCATCTTTCCAGGATTTCATTCATCAGTGCATCATAAGTTAGTTTCTGGGGCCTCATGCTTTCTTTGAATGTACCATCAGATGTCGTGAAGCTTCCTGCTTCCTCTACTATTTTCCTAGCCCAGAGTGGTTATTTCTTTTTGTTGATATTTGGATTTTCTTCTTGATACTCCCTTTGAATCAGCTTCAGGTGGGTTTTCATAAGAAGTGTCTTTAGGAACTTTTGTCTGAACTTCAGGGAAGTAACATGTTTCCTCGTTTGAGGGAGGATTTTGTATTTCCAACTCATCATAATTCTTTGCCCTTTTGAAGGCAATATCCTCCTCAAATATTACATCTCTACTTAGCTCTATTTGTCTCTATCCAAAAATGTGGATTTTGTAAGCCTTTGTAGTCTCACTGTATCCCACAAAAATACCTTTCTTTCCGGAAGGGTCCAACTTTGTTTTGATTAAGTAAAAACAGGGTTTTGAAAGGAACCCGAACCTTTTACAAATCAGGAGAGCAATAGAGCTTGAAAGAACCGTGCCTGATCACCCCAACAACAAAAACTGATCCCACCCGAACAAAAAAGGATCTCGACACACATAACATGAAGAACCACAAAAGACGGCAAAAGGAAAGAAAAAAGATAGCACAAAGACTAAGACAGAGACCGAGACCGAGACAGCTAGATATTTTTCATGATATCTTCAGCGTGGACCACCATCTGCTTCATGTTGTTTGCAGAGGACTTTAAATCATCCAGCTCTCAACCCTTGATGTCACCCTTATTCCTGTTGTTGGCTCTAGTCCTCTTCTCGTGACCTTTTTGTCCAGTTGATCCTTGTCGCCCTCTTTATCTTTGATGTTATCAAATCTGTTAATCAAAATGTTCATATTATCCATCGAGGCTTTGAGAATCTAGAAGTTTTGTTCAACTATCTTCTTTATTGTGAGTTCCATCTTGTCAACTCTGTTGCCCAGATTGTTCATAGCAATTTCCATCCCTTTCACCTCTTTATTTCCTTCCATCTCCTTAACCTTTTTTTCAGTTTCATTAATTTTACTCACCATGTTTTCAATGGCTTCATCATTATTAATTGCCACCGCCAATTCTTTGACATTTTCAGACAGAGGTTTGTCGCCTAACGTGGCTCTTTTGACAACATTCATATCCTTCTTCAGGTTCCCTATGTCTTTCACCATTATGCTGATGGTATCACAAAAACCCTTAATACTCTCATTTTCTCCAACACAATCACTAGATTTGCCCCTTTTGTCCTCTTGATCCTCTTTCTGCAGACCTTGAGTATTCAAATCCTCATTATTGCCCACAACCGGGATATCATCCCCCTCCTTACCCTGCCCATTATCATTTTTATCCTCCTCTGCCTCCTCATCAGAATCAATCAAAATTTGATTAATATCATTGTTACCTCCCCTACTGATGTTCTTCTTCCTCTGGGTTTGCTTTCTGGTACCTTTACCTTTCTTGTTTTTGATGAATTTATCTTCGAAGGACTCAGCCTCAAGACTCCGAAATATCTGAATCCACCACTATCCTCTTCCTCTTTTCCTTGTTCCTCCCCTTTTTACTTAGCTCCTCCGACTCGCCTTCAGTTTCTGAGTCAAAGTTAAAACCACTAACCTCACTCTCTATTTCCTCATCCTTGCATTTTTACCTTAATAAGTTTTTCAATGCATTTCCCTTTCAGCAATTTATACACAAGAGCCATAAGACCCTGATGAAGAGCATGGTCGCCCTTGGGGTCTTTCTGTATCTCTTTGATAGTATGGTCCATGGAACATGCAAGATAATATGGTAGGCTTACCTTTTCCCCATGGCGAAAATGGTTGAGCAACACAAAATGGCGCCTCTAAGCTCTCGTAAACCTATCATCCAACATTATATAGGTAATTGTAGCAAACAAAACGAACCTCCATGGCCTGCATATACATTTTGGGGAGTGATAGGAGTTCTCGACCTTCACCATTTTCTTCTTCTCACCTTCCATGATAGGAAATTTGTTCGCTGCCTTATCAGAGATGCTACGATCTCTATAGAATTTCATGCCCTATGTCATCATCCCCGTGGCTTCAGTAATAATCTCCTCATCCACATTCATCATCTGGGTCCCCACCAAAACTTTGCCATTCTTCCAATTCTTGATAAAGTGCTTAGTGACCATTGGATCTTTCCCACTAAGCCTCTCCATAAACACACTTAGACCCCCCTCCTGAAAAGGCTCCAACTTTGTTATCTTCTCTTTTGGAACATGAATATGTACAGGACAACCAAATATCCTTAAATGACTTATGTCTCATTTCTAGCCTGTAAATGCCTCCTCTGGAGTTCTGTTGTTAAGATGAGAATGTGGACATCTGTTTTGGATATAAACTGTTGTTTGAGATGCTTCTTCCCAGGATGAGGTATCTAAGTTCTAATTGAACATCATTGATTTTGTAGCTTCCACAATAGCTCTATTTTTCCTCTCAGCTGCTCTGTTTTGTTGGGGATTATAAGGTACTGTAAACTCCCTCTTGATCTATGTGGTTGCACAAAACTCTTTAAACAATTCTGAAGTATATTCTCTCCCATTAGATATTCTCAAAGTCTTGATTTTCTTCTTGGGTGAGTTTTCTGTCAAGGCTTTGAATTCTTTGAATCTATTTAGAATTTCTTCAGATTCTTTGCACTTTAAGAAATAGATCCAAGTCTTCCTTGAAAAATCATCCACAAAAATCACATAGTATAAGGCTCCACCTATGGAGGGTTTGGACATAGGTCCACACAAGTCTGAGTGGATTAGCTCCAATGTAACTTTGGTTTTGCTTGAGCTATTTTGAAAAGAACCTTTGGTGCTCTTTCCTAGAGTACATCCTTTGTAGGTCCCACAGTGCGAGGGGTTTAGCTTAGGTTTGTCTAAAGAGTTTAGAGCACGAAAATGTAAATGCCCTAATCTTCTATGCCAAATTTCACTCAAGTTTGTAGTTTCATGAACAAGGGCTTGTTTAGGTTTAGTGCACAATTTGTAAAGATATCCATGCCTCTTTCCTATAACTTGAGCTTTCTTGAATGTAGATGTTTTAGGCCATGCGAGGACTTTTCCATCCATGAAGGTGACCCTATAGCCATTATCCTCAAGGGCAGAAATGGATATCAGGTTCCTTTTGATTTCTAGTACATATAGTACATCCTTCAACTAAATAGTTATGCCTGATTCTAACTTGATTGTACAGGTCCCCACTCCTTTCACTAGATGTGCGGAATCATCTCCAATGGTAACTTACTCATCAGTTTCTTCCACCATATCTTCCATGTTTTCTCGATATCCGGTGATATGTCGGGATGATCCACTATCAATCACCCAAGTGCAGGATTTTTTGGAAACTCGATTTGAAAGCGTTGTATAGAATGTGAGAATTTCAAATTCCTCTTGAGAGTATGTTTTTCCAACCTTGGCATAAGTTGCTTGCTTCTTTGTTTGATCTGGACAGTTACCAGCATAGTGTCCATATTGGTCACATCGGAAGCATTGAATTTGAGAGACATCTTTTTCTAGCTTGCCCTTTCCATTAAATTTTCTCTTCCTCTTGAAATTATTCTTCTTTCCCTTCTTCTTAGAGTTGGAATTAGTGTTAAGAACATGAATGTCCTCATCTAAACCCTTTTGTTTGCTCCCTTTCGTGAGTAGTCTAGTTTCTTCTAGAAGACAGTCAAATCTTAATCTATCCAAGTTAGGAAGTTCAGGTCTTGCACTTATGCCTTGCACAAAAGGTTCCCATGAGTTAGGTAATCCACTTAAGGCAGTGTAGGTTAAAACCTTTTCATCAATTTTACATCCAACTGAAGATAGTTGATCTCGAAGTGCTATTATCCTCATGAAGTAAACATTTATAGTTTCATCTTTATTCATGCTTATGTTGTTTATTTGCCTCTTGAGTGCGAGTGTACTGCCGGTATTATTGATTTCAAATGCATTTTCAAGTGATTTCATCATGAGATGTGCAGTTTCTTGTCTTGCTAGGATTGGAACAATGTGATCTCGAACATCATCTATGATCAATCTCATGGCCTTCTCATTGTTTTCTATCCAATGAGATTTTTCTAGTTCATCTTTAGGTTCGGTGAATTTATCGTATACATACGAGTATACTTTGTTTTCCTTTAGCCACATAGTGATTCTTAGCTTCCATAATGAAAAGTTATTTGCTCCATCTAATCAATCCTCAAATTTGATCATGCTTGCCATGTTTGATGAAGGAATTTGATTAGTCTTCAAATTATGTGATCTTTAGTTACTCAAGTTCAATTTAGGATCAGATTATATCATGTCTTTGATACCATATTAATGCAAATTGAAATTATTATAGATATAGATAGATGTGAACTAAATCAAATGCAGTCTTCTATTTGCAGGTAACTATCTTTAAATTTAGTTCTCTAACTTCTTTAGACTTAAGTAGAGAAAGACAAATCACAGGTATGTAAAGATGTCTTTAGAATCTAATATCAAAGAATGCAGTAGATGATTTGCAACTATTATAGAATCAGTTACTTATCTGTACTTTGACTAATATGAAGCAGTGCCTGATATATAATATTGCTCAAGTCCACCTTGATCACCGATAGACCTCGCCCAGGTAAGTATATAGTAATGTCTGATATGATGATTAATTCACTAATAGTGAATGCCCAACACTTGAAAATATATATTCAATCTGCAGTATAAACTGCCCTTAATATGATGTCGATTTGCGATATAGAATGCCTTGGATATTGTTATCAATCTGCAATATCAAATGAATATATAATATCAAACTATATCTTGTGAATATATGAGTCGCTGGGATTATCACTGCTAAAGAATACAAGTCATTTATCAATTTCAATGATTGCATTCTTCCATCGAATGAGGCTATATATGAATTGTAGAACCGATCCATGATCGGTTGTGTCTCTTCAATATCAAACGGTATATCTTAATGGTTAGTTAGTAAATACTAACTAGCCCGAATCATATGAATTTGATTAGTTAGTAAGTACTAACTAACTATTCGTATGTTAACAATACAAACATGGATCAAACTATAATTCAATCGCATCTCCAGCACTTAACATTTGATATTGATTCATATATGTCTCAAGTCCATCTTAGATGTGAAGATATTAATCCAAGTCTTACATCGATATGGTTTGTGCTTCAATTTGTATATGTGTGTGTGTGTGTGTGTGTGTGAATATATGCAAGGCATATGTTCATATATATATATATATATATATATATATATACAAATAGATCTCAGTAATCTGACCATAGCTACAATATCTTCAACAAATACAGTGACTATTCTTTATGAAATGAGTATTTTGTTAGGGGTCCCACAGATACTGAGAGGGGGGGTGAATCAGTATCTAACCAGTGATTAAAATTTCTTAACTTAAAACATGCAGAACATAATATAACAGTGTACCGGTATGCAAGAAATAATGCAATAAACAGAATCAAGTACATCCACATGAAAAGTACACCATAACACAAGATTTTAACGAGGAAACCCGGTGTGGGAAAAACCTCGGTGGGATTTGTGACCCACAATATTCACTCACTGGCCAATAAGAGAATATTACTTACAATAGGGGCCTGCACATGCAGGAAGGCCAACTGCCTAGAGCTCACTGCTCAATGGGAAGTCTCACTGACTTACAATAAGGATTATACAAATCCAATATCTTGTACTGCTTTACAATAGCATCTTCAATGCCTGATTCAGTACCGGTTCCTGCTTTGTTCTTTACATATACCCTTTGACCTATATTTCGCACATTAGGTCTGCCTAATATTTTCCTTAATGCTTCTACTTCAAATTCTTCCATATTACAAAATGTCTACAATGATCTCTCTTATATATAAGAGTCATTTTACAATTTGCCAAGTCGGCTTACAATAATAAACAAAATATTATATAACAAAAATCTTGTCGGCCTCTGTGCCGGTATACTTCCTTTCTTATGTGCTAATGTCGGTGTCCTGAGTGCCGGTGAAGAGTGTGATCTGCTGATGCCGGTATAATGTCTTTGCCGGTGCCATAGGATTGCAAGGTTGCCATCAATGACAAAACCTTCAATCACATACAATGTCTCATTGGAGTGTGCATATGCCAACATATTTGTCTCTAAAAAATCATGAAAATAAATGGACAGAAGACAGTGAAGGAATGGAGAAAGATGCAGTTCATTCAAGGGATACCTAGCAAGGGGAGTACTATCAAGGGGAGACAATGTCTTTGATAGAGAGAAAGACAAGAGAGCAAAGTCAAAACTACTGAAAAGATTTAAGACAAGGCTTCTAGGGTATAGAGTAGCAATATTGTTATAGCAGTCCCAATAAAAGCCATTTCTCAAAGCAATCTTTTAGGGACAATCATATCATCCTAGTTTATCTTTTTTCCAGCAATTAAAAGGTCTAAAAGACAGTCCATAGCCTTATAATGTGTATAAAGACAATTATTTAAGAGTGTTGAGAGAAAAGAAGACTTAAAAATACTCTTGGTTAAGTCAACAAGCTCCTAGATCATTCATTAAATCAAGGATAATGCAACCACTTGATAGCATCGGACAATCAGTTCATGATCGATTTTGGAGGCAAAGGTGGAGCTTTCAGTTTGAGGCTTGAAAATGAGGATTTTGGAAGATAATGCAGTAGTTTGTCATCAATTTAGGAGCCCACATGGATAATGCATGGGGTCAAGGAGAGGTTTGGGCCCACAAACTCTCAGTTTGCAGCTATTATAGGCCTTTCTCTATCTCATTCTTCACCAAATTCGACCCAGGATGAATCAATCATGCAAGATAAAGATAGAAGAAGAAAGGACAATTAGTTAGAGCTTAGTCTTGAGAGGCACAAACAATTCTTTATGAACTTCTCTTCAGTTACACTCAGGGCTTCTTTTATATTCTCAAGGCTTCTTTTATATTCTATCCTAGTTCTTTTCTTTCTCTCGCCTGGTATTGTAGCTTTTCCAATCTCTTTCAAGATGAATAACATTGTCACGTAGATTTTAGAAGTATTTTCAGATTTGCATCAACAATTCCTTCCAATTTCAATAAAAGAATAACAGTTTTCCTTCTTAATACTTCATGACATAGAGAGTTTTGTTGTAGACAAATATTAAGGGCTAATTTTAGAGTTTTCTTTGTTGCAATTTTAAATATATTGAAAACTATTTTGAACGAGTGTTTAGAGAGTTTGAATGTAAATGATGTTTGCAGCATCGCAAATTGTAAGATAAGTTTTGTTTTGCAAAATAAAAATAAACATGTTTGAATTTGTTATTGCTTGCTTAGATTATGGTCAAGGGAGTACTTGTTGCAGATTAGACTCTCTCTCCCAATTTGATATGTATCATAGTCAATATGAGAAATGTCTTTTTAAAGGGTTTTCAGTCTATTAGACAAAACATATGTGTGTTGGACATCTTTTATAGAGATAAGGGAATGAATATTATAATGTAATAAATTGTCACATAAATGATTTAATCTATCAATCTCAATTTTTATTGTAGTTCATTTATATTCAAAGCAACAAAATGAAGTAATGAAATGCATACCAATATTAAAGATCCCAAATCTATAAAATTACTCTTAAAAGTTCATCATAGAGGGGTATAAACAAAAAACACACAGAACAAAGCATGGTGGTCACACAAAGTGATCATGAAAACAATCTAAACATCAAGCACATGTACATACCATGTTTCATGTTTAATCATTCACATCAACCTCACCAAACACATCAACTTCAATCATAGCAACTTCCTTGTAATTATTACCATCCATGGAAAATCCTAGAGGTTGATTGTCAATCATAACAATTTGACAAAAAAGTACTTAAAATAAAATAAAATAAAATAAATACAAAAACACATGCAAAAGACAAAATTCCACACCCTAAGTTTTTAAATAAGGAAAAAGAAAAGGGCAAAAGGAAAAACCTAAGTTGATGATGCAGCTCAGTAATCCTCTGTTGTCAATGGCCTGTGAGAAGTGCTAATGCCAGCATGAGAAATGGGCCCACCCATGAATCCAATGCCAGTGTCATGAATGGCTGAAATATAAATATGAGTCAATCTATAAGAAATTAAAACAAATCAAAATATTTATTCTCAAGAAAAATAAAACACAGTGTGAAAAATTAAAGAATTAAGAGAAAAATATCCTTAGAAGTGGTCAAATCTAAAACTTATTATCTACAAATTTATACTAATTTTATCAAAACATTGAATTACATCCTAAGATCTAATATGTGATGCTCACTATTATCATCGTAATGGCATAGAGAGTAAGCCACGTCAAAAGCAACAAAGATAATAATAGTAAGGATGAATAAACCAGGGCTGACAACTTCAAAGGTAGGCTATTTTATATTATTATTATCATAATATAATCAACTGTTTATATATAAACAATCTACGATTCCTATTTGTTCAGATGTTCAAACAAGGAAAACAATCCATTAGTTATTTGAGTAAAGATAACCTATAATAAGATCTATGATTCCTATTCATTCTAGCAGGGTAAATAGTCCATTAGTTTTTATAGTAAAGATAATCTATAAGAAGATCTATGATTCCTATTCATTCTGGTCGGACAAACAATCCAATTTATTTTTATATAACAAAATATTTTTTTAGTGTTTCCTATCAAAGTTACGGGCCTTTATCCCCAAGTACCATTTGCAAGCCACTTCGAACTCCCCAAGGTCTGTCAATTCCTCAATACATTTTTTTGTCCCTTAACCTCGATACCTTGTTTAAGTTATGCTTAACAGCTCTTCCTCGAGTGCCCTTCCTTTGTCAAACTTTCCTCATTCAATAGTTGTTTCTTGGTGTGTCGTCATCCTTAATCCCTATTAATCTAAAGCCTTGCATACCTTAAGAGGGAAGAGTTAATCCTCAACCCTAAACCTCAATTCCCTAATTTCAAATATTGACTACATAACAGCTTACCATAATGGCCCATAATGCCACATGCATGCCAAATAAGCTACGAACACCTAGAAAGGTACAATCAACTATCAAATATATTTCACTACTTGAGGATTATTCATCCCTGCCTTTGGCGGAGACTAATGTTTTCATGATTCTATATTGCAATTAGTTGCTACTTTGGAAACTGTGCTATCTATGGTTTGGATTGTTTTTTTTCATTAAACTAATTTATCTTTTTTATTACTTTTTTTCTGATTGGCCCTGGGTATTTTTGTTGGTGATATTTTCGGTTTCAATTAACAAATATTCTAGAAAATGAACAACAACAGCATTTGTTTAATAGTCCACTTTTTTAGGCTTTCAATTAACAAATATTCCAGGAAAATGAACAATGACAACATTTGATTAACAGTCCACATGCCTTGGCTTTGATTCCACATTTTGCATACTCAGTCTCAGTTACAAGTGTCTTGCCCATTAGAACAGGTGGCTTTAGGCCCCACTTCAACTATCGTGGTTGTCGCTGCTATAATTGTCCTTTTTCATCGGGTTGCGCATTCTTGGATTATATACATATTTCTATTCATTTTCCCCATTACTTAATAATCCACCACATATACCAATATTTTCTTTTCAAATTACCTTTTTCTCCTTCCCTATTTATGTATTTGTGGCTGTCTTTAATCTAATTTTACTTTACCAGAATTTGTGTATATATGACACTTTAAATTATTAATAAACCGTAAAAAATTATAATAAGTAATATATATTACATATTATTATAATTTATAATATTGATATATATTATTTTACAAGGTTTATTATAAATATATAAATTTATTTTAAATATTTTAAAATAGTAGGATTAAGATATAATTGTTTATAATTTTCTATTATTTTTATAGGAACTTTTAATATTTTTTATTTTATTTTGGTGCTTCAAAAATGTCTTGAAAGACAAAGAAACAAGCTACCATTGGAGAAATGTATAGGTTGAATAGAGAGAATAGAGAGAAGGATTCTGGAACTTCTAGTAATAATATACTTTAAATTAATAACGAAATTATTTGTACATTGATTTATTAAAAATAAAAAATATTTTTCATATTTTATTGATTAAATTGATAAATATATTTAAATATTAAAAAAATTATATTAAACTATTCACAAATAAATATAAAAATTGACACTTAATATTTTTCTTAAAACGTATAATAAAAGACATTAGAATGACTAAACCGTCATAAAAAATTCAAATAACAGACAAGGGTAACCGTCAAATTCCAAACCTGTTTTTATACTGTTGTCATGCAAATTTTCTTTGGACTAAAGTATAATCTTTTCTTGTTAGCTTCCTAGTTTAACATAGTTTTCATTATTCAGTTTAGATAGCATAATTTAACTACCAGTTTTAACACTAGACAAATAATGCAATATGAATTCATTATTGTTAGAATAAGCTAATTGTTGTTATTACATCGTGACTAACTGCTTGTTTAGGGATTGCAAATTCTATAAAAGACGGACCATTGTGCTATTATAGAATAAGCTGCCATACAAACTGTATTTGATACAGTTCTGAAATATATACAAAAACAGAGCACTCTGCTATTAAAAAACAGAGCACTCTATTATTAAAAAACAAAAGAAAAATGCAGTGAAAAGTTATGGACAAAAAGAAACATTTTGTGAATGCTTCCAGGTTTTAGATACACGTATGCTAGGTCAATGGCAAGTTCAAGATATGATGAAAATCCCCTTTCTAAAATGTTTTGATAAATTCTTATAAATTTTGTAGAGCTCTTTGTCTTGGCACAACCAAGAAATATGGTGGAAAAATGGTTTTCTATTTGCAATTAGTTCGGTCCAAGAGAACTGTGCCAGAAGATAATAAAAGACATTCACTATCGTTTGGTTTTTATGTTTTTTATAGTGCATGAAAATTAATTTCTGGTTTTTATGTTTAACTGGCTCGTAGTTGGCCAAACTCCAAACCATAATTCCTCGGGGCTTTCTATTTCTGCTAAAAAAAACTCAGAAGCATGTCCAATGGAAATGAAGATGGGGAGAGTATTAACGATTTCTTCCTAATTATTTTGCCTTAAATTATTGTGACTAATGTTCTCGGTTATCAGTTTTGGCATTAGTTCTTGTTGAAATTTGTACACTAACTTAATTTCAATTAGGCTGATGGGCATAGTTTTGATGGTTCAATTATTGGTTTTACCAAGCAATGGAACTTGTAAGTATCGAAGCCAAGTAATCATCCTAATTCAATATTGAAGCTCTCATTTGAATTGATTTTGCAGATGTCATTCTTGTGATGTATCAAAAATTATTGTAACGGTTCTTATATTTCAAACAGGAAGTAGAGAAATTATGCCTTGACCTTATTTATTTTTCTAAATTGAAAACATGGGTTCTTCTATTGTTAAAGCCAAAGTAGAATAGTAGTAGTCTTCTCATTCTTGCACTTTCAAAATTGTGAGTTTTATCTTCAGGCTCTGTTGCATCCCTATATTTCTAATCTCTTATAGGTTCATAGTTACAGGGCGTAAATTCAATGGTGGTTTCCTCTTAAAATAGTGAAATATGAGCTCTTCTTCATTGGGATTGAATCTAAAGCCTGGTAGCAGAGCTGAGTTCCAAACTTCTAGGCAAACACAATATCTAGATCCCAGTTTGTGAAATATATGATTTACAGTAAAATGGCAGTCTCGAGGAGAATGTACTAGTTTTGTCACTAAAATGTACAGCGTAGTCAATTGATAAACAATGTTCATAATTAGTTTTGTCAATTAAATTTACAGGATAGTAATACATATTTACTGAATTTTATTCACAATTTCAATTTGCTCTCTGAATGGCATGTAAATGGAATGCTACCATGCATTGAACTTAAAGATTTTTTCCTCAATCTATAGGTTTAGATTACTACTAGTTTTAAATATAAGATTCAAGTTTGGAATTCTTACAGAAATTCATACTATTTAGAGATATCTCCAATATTAGCATTGTTGTTACCTCCTAGTCCAGTATATTATGCCAAAGAACTTAGATCCAATGCAAAGTTTTCTCCTCTCTTTCAGCATTCCTAACAACACGTACCATTACCTACTGTAGCTTGCAACTGCAACTGTAATCCCAACATTTGCTGAATACCTAATCAAGAAGAAATTGTCCTTGGTGAGCATTCATCCTTGCTATAAAAGGAGAAATCAAATGAAGAACTACAAGTCGTACTAAAGGAAGAACTATTAAGCATCCTTGAAGGTGAACAAATAGAGTTAGAAAGAAAAGAGCACTTTGAGGTGGTGCTACCATCAATGTCAGCATTTGAGCAATCACAAGAGGAAATTTTTGAAGACCAATATGTAAATCATAACGATTGCATCATATCATTCTTTCATAAGATGAGAGAAGAAATTTTGAGAAGGATATTGTTGTTCTTTATTGAATTAAAAGTTGTTCTTTTTTTTTTACAATACTGAAAATATGAAAGTATATCAGTTGAAAACTTTTGAAAATAAGTTACAGCCTATGCCTTTGTTGTGTGCAAAAAGAAAGAAGAAAAAAACTGATAAAAGAGAGTCTACAAATTTTGTTCATATGAAATCTTTTCTTCTTCAACTAGAAAAGGAACTTGAAGCTAACTCCACCTCTGACCTAATTGATGCTTTGAAATTCGCTTCAACAGATTGTAACTTTACTTCAATTTCATGACCTAATTAAATCAAATCTATACATAAATTATTCATAAGAAGTTTTCGAATTCAATGGTTACTTGAAGAAAGACTGAAAATTTTAACAATTTCAACCTATTGAAACCAATAAACACAACCTATTACCTCTACTAATGATGAACTTTCTTGCTTCAACTTTGTTTAAATAAGAAAGAATTAAAGGATCCATATGTAAATCATAACGATTGCATCATATCATTATTCTTCTCGATGAGAGAAAAACTGCTTTTGAAAAGCAAACAAAGTCACAGATTATTTAGCTAATGCCAATGATGCTTCTGAGCACCTAACACTGAATAATGACTTGAATGCTTTAAATCAAAATAGGATCACATTGGCAAATAAGAGTCCACTACGTTTAAATTATGATGTCATTTTTAATCAGTCCTAATAATATTTTGGGGAGAGCATTCAATGTTTCAGCAAGCAAACATTTAACAGACTTTTAAACTCATTACTCCACACGCAATCTCAGCTATCTCCAAGGGGCACGTGACCTATCATATCTACTAATATGCATGATTAGGATTAGTAGAGTAACAAGTTGTTTGAATAAATTAAATCTGACTGGTATCATTCCGGTTCAGTTAATCTGGAAGTTGTTAACGAATTCAAATCCCTAACTCTACCCTTCGATATATATATATATATATATAATTTTTTCGTCTCACTGAGAGATAACAACTTCCAAGAATGAGTAGAGGTGCTTTTGTGCCCTAGCCTCAGAATGCCATGATAGCCAAAATTAATGCAAACAATTAAATCTTAGAGAGGTCAATTTTTCATGCCATTTTGAGCAATCTATTATTAAATTTCATAGGGTGTTTGTCAATGCACAATTTTATTGGACAGGGTAAACAATACATTACTTTGATGCTTCATCTGCCACCACAAATATGTAAAAAACTAAATAAAAATAAAGATAAACTCTACAAAGAATTACCTGGAAGAGGGAATTTGATTTCATTCAATTGCTATTTTCTGATCCTCCGTTTTGCCTCTTCATCTTTTACCAGCCAGAATGTGAAAAGCCAAACAACAAATAATAGATAAAAATCATGAACAGATGGACCAGGGAGTTTTCAGAGTTAAATATTGTTCATAAACGTGATTAAAGCATCTTGGGTAGCAAATCAAAACAATAAATGATATTTGACAGTTAATAAATTATGTATTAGCTTACAAATTTTGAATTCGAACATGTATCTCCATATTTGATGCCGATTCGTTGAACGAAGCTACAAGAGGTATTTAATTCCAGGGTTTGAGCTTTCACAGGTTCAAATCTCGACATGGCTGAAGAATTCAGAGAAGAGAAAACCGAGGATTTACTTTCAACGCCTACTAATCCGCTGGATAGGCCTGTGAGAGAAAAGAAGCCTGTAAAAACCTTTGATCCTTCCACCATTCCCCAGAGAATTCATCATTGAACAGGGTAAAGGCACACAGCTTAAGAACATACCAAATGTGGCATATAAACTCACCAGAGGTGATGAAATGCTGGAAATCATTCACAGTCTTCTTTATGGAAGGCGCGGAAATGCTTATCATTTTAAGAGGGATGTTTTGCAGTTTTCAGGGTTTGTTTGGGGTGAAGAAGAGGAGAAAAAACTCAAGGGAAAATTGAAATTGAAGGACAAGCTCCAGAAGATGAAGAAAGATGATTTGTGGAGGGTCTGTGATGTAATTGAACTAGACAAACTCTTACCTTAAAAATGCCAAGGGTTATAATGTTAACTTCACATACTTTTCCCCGCTCCATGCCATTTGAATTTTCATTACCGTTGTATGTTTATTTGAATTTTCTTTACCGTTGTATGTTGTTAGTTTTGAACATTCTTTCAATACCATTGTAGGCTGGTTAGTTTTGAACATTCTCTCAGTGGTTGGTATTTTAGTACATATTTCAACAAATTAGTAGCTTTTAGGTTTGTTTTTTTTTAATATTTTTGATTAATTTGGGTGTAATTTGATTATTATATTAAGATTGTTATATAATAGTAATCAATATTAATATTTTTAGATGTGTAATGGATTTGTTATAATAATTTATATTTTGTATGTATGTTTATATAATTGATTAAAACAATTCATTTGTATGAGTAGTGGTAGAAAAAACATTAAATTTTAAAAACAACATATAATGACGGTATGATGCTCTATGGTTTGATAGGTAGATATTAGCAATGACATGTTACAAGTACACATACTGAAAAAAAAAAAATTAACTTAATCAAAACTTTTAGAAATATTATCAACATTGTTCCAACCAAAAATAAGTAAAAATCATCATCATTGTTCAGAAATATGTAATATAAGGAAACTAAAGCAAATATACCTAGCAGTTCAAATAGAACACAATAAATTTTTAACAATACAAAGTTTTTATGTATGTAAATGTGCTTATGTTCATTTCTTTTCTTACCTTGGTAATTTTGGTGAGAAGTGAATAACAATGACAATAGTAACTTTCAAAAGATTTCAAATCCATGTGCATGCTCTTACTTAAGTTATAGCTAACAATCTAATTCTCTACAAGACACCCACTTCCTCTACCCTCTCCACATCTCTTTCTTGCGTACTTTTTTTATTTTATCTTTCTATATATTTGTTATATTTTATTATTTAGCAATAGGAAGTATCCTAATTTCTAGTATTTCATCTTTAAAAAAGAAGAGTCTCTACTTATACCTTTATTATTATTAAATTGAATAGTCATTTGCTTTTCTTCTTTCTTTTGGAGAGGAGATGAATAAGATTCTTTAACATTCACTTTCAAGATATTTAGCAATAAATTTATGATTCTCTCAATCCAATAGGCATGGATCCTTTAGTGAGTTATTCTACCCTCCACCTAGCATACTTTTCTCTAGGGGCAAGTCATGAAATGTCACACTTCCCACCATATTTTAGGAGTTTCTAGATTATTGGACCAACAACTATCCTCTCCAAGAGGATGCCCATGTGCATAGAATATTGTTGTTCTGCAAGATTCCTATCTTCTAAAAGGAGTTCAAACTCAATTAGACAAAGAGGTCCCCATGACTTGGAAGAGGTTCCACATAGGATACTTCTACATCCCTAATAGAACAAAGAAATTTAAAACTTAGCCCATCTACAAATTTGTAAGATCCCAACTTGGAACAAAGTTGTGAAGCAAGGTGAAGATGTGACTTCAACCTAGGGGAAGCCATGAAAAAGTGTATTGTAGCATTTGTGACTCAATGGCAAATATGATTGAAGAGGTAGTGATGAAATGTTTGGGCATGTTGCATGGCTTAGTGGGACCCTTTATTTCATGTCAGTAACATCTGCATCTCTCTCATATGCCTTCATGCATCATATTATTCCTTGTTTTACATCACCAAATCATCCCTATCACAAGTGGTGGGATTTTGAAACACTACAACTACCATCCCCACCCTCAAATTTCCTCTTCCACCTTCCTTCATTAGACTCAATGATTAAACTTTTGTAAACCTACTTGAGCTTCACTTGTTTTTGAAAGATTTGGAAATTTTGGTTTATTTTTCTCCTTCTACCTAAATTTACGTTCTTATTTTTCCTACTCCTTAAAACCTCAAACTATCAACCCAATTTGTATAGAAATCTAGCTAGGTTATAGTTCCAAATTATCTTTTTTGTAATGTTTGTTGTAAATGTGATATTTTTAGACAACCACCAAGGTCATGGTGAAAAATAAATGGAGAAAGTGGTGGAGGAAGAAAGGAGCAATTCAAATTGCTTTCATGTGCCTATATGATTCGTCAATGGCATCCAAGTGTATAAGCAACATTTTTTATTTAGTATTTGTCACTGATTTTAATCTTTTTGAGAAATTCAAGTTTTGGGGAGTTATATCTAGCTATTAAATTTAATATTGAGGTTTATCCAAGTTGATAATAGATTTTATTTTTTCTAGTAAATCTTGGTGAGGCTATGAGCAATTTCAACCATTTGTTGTAGTTTGTGATCAAAGTATTTTTAGCAAGGATGATTGTTGATAGCTAAATAAATACTTTTACTTTCCGGGTAGACTCATTTAATGGTGGTACATACATTTACCCATTCAATTTTTTTATTATTATATGCAAGAGTTTCTTGATTTTTTTTAAATGTAATTTTTTATATAGTGGTACATATAAAAATGACATTTGTGTCTTGTGATTTGGTGTGAAGGGTTTGTTTGATAAGTGGCATGTTTCCAGTGCAAAAATATGTTTATATGTGATCTAGCAAACATACAAAATATATAGAATGTCAAGTATATAAACTAAAGTGCAATTGAGTATTTGGTGTGAAGGGTTTGTTTGATAAGTGACATGTTATATGTTTATATGTGATCTAGTAAACATACAAAATATATAGAATGTCCTATATAAACTAAAGTGCAATTGGGTCAATAGAGAAGTCTACCATTTAATAAGAGGTCTTTAAAAATGTTATTTCTTTCTAATTTGAAATAAAGTTTCAAACTTAAATAATTATATTTGGATATTTGCTAAACAAGAGTGCTTAATGGAGAATAAATGTTGTCCATCATTTAATAATTAAATAATCAATATGTTTACCTTTTGAGGGAAGGGAGGTTCACTCATAGGAGTGGTTATTTCCCTACTTGAGTAGATCTATACAACTAAGGTTCTAATTATGAATGTAAGTATTTCTCAAGTACCACATAGTGTTTACTTAAATCTAATGGCATAATTGACTTCATAACAGGTGCAAGTTCTTTGTAGTAGGAAAATAAATTTTAAAAGAAGAAATAAGTTTAACACAAGCATTAAAACAATCTCATCCAATATTCTCAAAGCATACTAAAGCTAAGAATTATATTAATATGATAAATTCAAAGGGACACACAGGGACAGGATACGTAGAATTGGAGAATCTAATAAAGTTCATGAGACTTACCCTTAAACTAACTTTGAAATTGAAACAAATTAACATGTTGTATGACATTTTAATACATAGTTGCACTAAAAATGAAATTAGCTTCTTTAAGTACAAAGATTCCACTAAAAAAAATATTGTTGTAATGAGACCATATTAATACCTATGAATCGGTGTGCACTATTTATAATACAAAAATGGAAGGAATTAAATCTTTACAATAAGAGTATTATAAGATTTTATGACATGAAATAATATAGTCAAAAGAAATAGGAAAATAACCTCCATGGAGGGCTACTTCTTGAAACATGAAGTGAAACTTAATAGTCAGTGACAAGAGGAACACAAAATTTAGCAAGGGATGAGACAATCATGTACATGTACATGTACATGATTTGCTAGATTAAATGGTTAAATGGCTTATTTTATTGTGTAAAGTTGCATTAATATATTTTGTGAAAGGAAATAAATAATTGCCTAGCCATTTAAATGTTAAAGGCTTATGTTGAAAGAAAGTATTTTGGAAATAGAAAATTAACAAAAGCTTTCCTTTTATCTTTCCATTTGACTTTTGTATTTTGTTTTTTTTTTTGGAAAAGAAATTGTTTTTAGCTCATAATGTAGTGAGAAGGCATGGAATGGCAAACCGACCACCTTGTCTTCACAAAAGGCTGGTAGGGTCCGCATGAGACTTAGTTGGAGCCGGAGGTTTGGGAAAGGTTACCAAGGTAACCCAGGATGGGGGTCGGGACCTATGGAGGCTGACCATGGTAATCATCATAAGCTATGCGATGACACTCACTCTTTAGGTTCACTTGTGTTTGGTGATGTCGGTTCACTTGTTTTTGGTGATTTTAGTTCACTTGTGTATTTGTGATGTTGAGTCACCTGGATTATTGTGGAGTCGTATTGTGTTGTCATGGAGTCGTATTGTTTTGTCGACCATGTCATGTTGTTGCTTGCTTGAGGGTCCTCTGCTATCTCCTAGAACAGTGGGGTGATTCCATTTTGGGAATTATATGGTCAGGTGGTAGTGCCACTTCCCATTGGATGTTCTTGTTCGTACCTTCATGCAAGGATTGGCTTCGCAGGTGTTTCTGTGGATCGTGGCTCATGCTCTATCTCATGTTTGGAGTTTATTGTTATTTGGAGACCTATGTGGTCAATTGTATCATGACCTTATGTAACCTTGTATTTGGTTAAGTTGTAACTTTATATGTATATTGAGAAGCCATGTATTGGAAGAGCAATATAATCCTAAGTTGGAGATGTTATTTATCAGTTTCCTTTATGATATGTGTAAATGCTTATTGAAGAGAAATTATATTGTATCCTTTAAATCTCTCAATGGTGTAATCTGTTATTGCTTATGGATTCTTGTGATCATTGAGTTAATGATGGATTATTGGATTAACCTTAATCGTGGAATTTATCTTTGGTTTTTATTCTTCGTTGGTAACCCTTAAGGAATTCTAGTGTAATTCTTTTGCTTGTGTTATCATGCATGTTGTGTTTTATGCACTTATTATGTTTATACTTTTTTTTTAAAAATGTTTCACCCTTGTTGTGGGCTTTCCTTTGGGGTTCCTGGCGGGGCATTACATTTGGTATCAGAGCCCATGTTTCAACATTGGGTGCTCTGGGTTTGTAGTGAGCCCATTCGTCTTGACCTTTTGTGTAGGTCTTGTGGTGTGACTTCCTTGCTTCTTTCCTTGCCTTTGATCTGAACTTTTCTCTCTTGTGCAGTGTTAGGTCATGGCTAGGAAAGCCAAGGGAGGTGGTCGTGTTGGTGGTCGCACTAGAGGCAGAAGAGGAGGACGGGGTCGAGGTTTCGACTGCCATAGTCCTTCGCCACCACCCACTCATGTGAGTGTGGAACGGGATCAGTTTGTTCCTTAGGAGAGACCGCATCCAGGAGAGCAGGTTCTCGAAAGGGAAGAGTTGCGGCAGATGTTTCAAGAGGTGTTAGCTAGACTAGGCCCCAAACCTGAGGTGGATTAGGCCATCCATGCTCAGTTAGAGGAGTCCCATCAGTAGATTCCAGAGAGAGAGAGAGAGAGGTCCCAGTGGACCAGGATCCAGCTAACATGGGACACATGAGGGACTTGATGAGGTCCAATCCTCCTTTCTTTGACATTAAAGGTATCGGTCTCGAGGTAGAGACCTAGCTTATCAATTTAGATCAATGTTTCGCCATGTATCCATATGGTTGCAACACCAAGGAGAGATGCGCTATCATGTGTCTCGAGAGTTTCGCATCTATCTGGTGGCGGTTAGAGGAGGAGAGGATCGGTGTGAGCATTAACACCATGTCATGGGAGATCTTTCTAGAGAGATTCAAGGCACGATTTCTCTCACCCCAGTGGAGGCAGTCGCGAGTAGATGAGTTATATGCTTTGCACCAATTTGGGTTGTCAGTAGATCAGTTTGAGCACAAGTTCTATGAGCTCAAATAGTGTGTTGGGAACGACAATGATGAGGCTATGCTTGTTCAGCACTTCTTGAGGGGTCTTAACGACTGCATCAATGGAGGAGTGAGAGTTTTTGAGCCTGCTTCAATAGAGGTAGTCGTGGTGAAAGCCAGGATGGTGGAGCAGAACCTTAGTCGTGCTCAAGGCGGCCAGTCTAGATTTCAATTAGGAAGCGATCCTTTCAGTGGGTCTAGAGGGAGAGGGAATCAGTTCCAGCCTACTGCACCTCTTAGGGGTGCTCAGGCACTCGTTAAGGGTGGTCAGCAGCAGCAGCAGCTGCCGAGACCGAAGCAATCTCAGGGCCAGTCGGGTGGCAACTCTCAATTTCAGAAGAGCAAGAACTGGCAGAGGAATAGGCAAACCTTCCCAGGGTAGTCCTCTCAGGGTGCATCTCAGGCCCCTAGTGGGGAAAGCTTTCAGTAGTCCAGTGGGTCATCTGGGAGTAGAGGACCCGTTAGAGGAGTTTGTTTCTCCTATGGTCAGTTTGGCCACAAAGTCGCTCAGTGCCCTCAGTGTCCTCACCAAACGAGTAGTCAGACGCCAGCCGCATCAGAGCCGACAGTGGGGGATGCAGGTAGATCCCATAGAGTATTTGTAGCGGTGGATGACCACCAGGCTGAGCATCAGAGTACAGCGATTGAGTCTACAGGTGTGTTGTGTGGTATTCCTATCTTTGTACTTTTTTATTTTGGTGCTTTAGATTCTTTTATTTCTTCATCCATTGTGGAGCGGTGTGGGCTCGTGTCTGCTAAGCAGGCCGATAGGTGGCAAGTAGAGTTGACTACCGGTGTGCGTGTATTTGTTGATGCCTTTGTTCCCAGTTGTGAGTTGGACCTAGGACCCTTTGTCACTTCAGTTGACCTTCGAGTCATTCCTTACGTATGATTTCCACTATGAAACTTAGGTAGTGCATGCATCAAGGGTGTCAGCTTTTTGTAGTTGCTCTTGAGGATGTGGATGAGGAAGAGAGTTGAGAAATCTCTCTTGATGGTCACCCTATTCTTTGAGAGTATGTCGATGTGTTTCCTTTGGATATTCCCGGTATGCCTCCGAAGCGAGACATAGAATTTCGCATTGACTTGGTTCCTGGTGCAAAACCTATTTCGAGAGCACCATATCGGATGACTACTCAGGATTTGAGTGAGATGAAGTTGTAGGTTGAGGAGTTGTTGGCCAAGGGGTTCATTTATCCTAGTGTTTCTCCTTGGGGTGCGTCGGTGATCTTCGTTAAGAAGAAGGATGGTTCTCTTCAGTTATACATTGATTATCGACAGTTGAATAAGGTAACCATTCGGAATCGATATCCATTGCCTCAGATAGATGATCTTTTTGATCAGGTAAAGAGAGCCAAGGTGTTTTCTAAGATAGATCTGAAATTTGGATATCATCAGTTGCGCATTCATGATGCAGACATTCATAGGACGGTGTTTCATACTCGTTATGGTCACTATGAGTTCACAGTGGTGTCATTTGAGTTGACGAACGCGCCTTCAATATTCATGAGTCTTATGAATGGGGTTTTTCACACCTACCTTGACC
Source organism: Cryptomeria japonica (assembly GCF_030272615.1). Lineage (NCBI taxonomy): Eukaryota > Viridiplantae > Streptophyta > Pinopsida > Cupressales > Cupressaceae > Cryptomeria > Cryptomeria japonica. The sequence goes on from NC_081412.1 coordinate 82,981,160, forward strand.
ATTTTGTCCTTGTGTTCTTGGATGACATATTGAATTATTCTAGATCTATGGAAGAGCATGAGGGTCACTTGCATCAGGTATTGCAGTCCTTGAGAGAGAATCATCTTTTTGCGAATTTGGCGAAGTGTGATTACTTCCAGTTAGAGGTGACCTATCTTGGTCATATAGTTTCAGGAGAAGGTGTATCTGTGGATCCTTCTAAGATCCAAGCCATTGTTGATTGGCCAGTGCCAACCAATGTTTCTGAGGTTCAAAGTTTCATGGGTTTGGCCAGATATTACCGTCACTTTGTGCAGAGTTTTTCTCGAATAGGCCACCCGATTACTTCTCTTCAGAGGAAAGGGAAGAAGTTTGTTTGGTCGGAGTAGTGCGGATTAGATTTTCATACCTTGAAGGAACTCCTTGTTAGTGCTCCAATTTTGGCAGTTCCTAATCCATCCAGAGATCTCATGGTGTGCACAGATGCCTCTTTAGAAGGTATAGGTGCAGTGCTTATGCAAGATGGACATGTGGTTGCCTATGACTCTCACAAACTAAAGGATCACGAGTTGAACTATCCAGTTCATGACTTGGAGTCGGCAGCTATAGTGTATGCGTTGGTTAGATGGAGACATTTCCTGTTGGGGCATCGATTTGAGCTGCATAGTGATCACCACAGTTTGCAGTATATTTTCACGCAATCAAACTTGAATGCTCGACAGCAAAGATGGATAGAATTCCTCTGCGAGTATGATTTTGAGGTTAGTTATATTCAGGGGAAAGAGAATGTAGTGGCAGATTCTTTGAGCCATATGCAGCATGAGGTTGCAGCATTGTCCCTTGGTGTGGACTTGAATGAGAGAATTCTTGGAGTTCTTCCTCAGGACACCTGGTATCAAGATGTTAGAGCCATGGTGGAGTCTAGAAGACCATTAGAGGGTAGATATTTTGGATATACTCTTGAGTCAGATGGTCTTCTTCGACATCTTGGACGGATCTATGTACCTCCTTTGGAGGGTCTTTGCGTTTTGATCATGACTGAGGCTAAGTGTGCACCTTATTCGGCACACCCTCATGTCAAGCAGATGCACGCAGATCTTAGACAGATATATCATTGGGCTGGTATGAAACGTGACATTGCTAATTTTGTGTCAAAGTGCTTGGAATGTCAGTGGGTGAAGGCAGAGCATCAGCACCCTGTAGGGCTTTTACAGCCGAATTTGATACCAGATTGGAAATGGGATATCATTTCCATGGATTTCATTGTAGAATTGATTGTTTCCTTGCGTCGTCATGATGCCATCATGGTCATTGTTGATAGATTGACCAAAGTCTCTCATTTTTTTCATATTCGATCTTCTTACACAACAGCAATGGTGGCACGAGTCTTCTTGGAAGATGTGGTGAGGTTGCATGGAATCCCAAGGCGGATCATTTCTGATAGAGACCCTATCTTTACTTTAGCCTTGTGGACCTCACTTCAGCATGCTTTGGGAACCCAGTTGAACTTCAGTTCATCTTATCACCTAGAGACCGACGGTCAGACTGAGCATGTGAATCAGGTTTTGGAGGACAAGTTTCACATGTATGTTATGGACCAGCAATCATGTTGGGAGGAATATCTTTGCCTTGTGGAGTTTGCTTATAACAATAGATATCATAGCTCTATAGGCATGTCTCCCTTCCAGGCTTTGTATGGTCATACTTGTCGTACTCCTTTGAGTTGGGATCGGTTGGAGGATAGGGTGCATTTAGGACCGAATTTGCTTCGTGAGATGGAGCAGCAAGTTGAGAAGATTCATGGGCATTTAGTTGCTACTCAGGATAGGCAGAAGAAGTATGTCGATGCCCATAGAGTCGATTGCCAATTTTCAGTTGGCGACTGTGTGTTCTTGAGAGTACATTCACAGAAGAGTCTGATCCGTTATGGAAAGGGTTCTAAGTCAGCGCCTCGTTTTGTAGGCCCTTTTGAGATCCTTGAGAGGATAGGACATGTTGACTACCGTCTTGCCTTGCCGCCGAGTCTATACCACATCCACGATGTCTTTTATGTTTTTATTCTTTGACCTTATCATCTTGATGTGACCCATGTTCTTGATTGGAACACTTTGCAGGTTGAGGACAGGCAACTTTCCATGGAGCTTGTTCGCATTCTTCAACATTGGGATTTGACCCTCAGGGGTCGTACCATTGAGCAGGTAAGGGTCCTATGGAACCCAAGTGATGAGACCTCAGCAACATGGGAAGATGCAATGAAGATGAGAGAGCTTTATTCTTATCTATTTTAGGCTTCCAGGAGTAAGCCTAGGCTTGGGGGGGAGGATGTAGTACCCCTCCTTGATCAGACTCTTTTTGTATGATTTTGATTGACTTCAATGGAACATTATTGTATATTGATTCATATTTTATGTGATGTTATTTCATGCTTTATCTAGATCTATGATGTATGATTTTATGCAGTATCTCAGTGCTTATAATTAATGTTATTTTATGGATCATTATCATGGACTGACACTCTTACCTTATATGTGTGATGTGTTATTTATATTTTGTGTGTTTGCAAGTGTATTGGGATGCGAGGGGATGATTTTCCTTCACTCACTCTGGTTAGACAGGGAACATCACGATTCTCCTTCATCAGTGTGCTTACCGTGTCTATATATATATTTGTATATATGCATGTGTGGTTCTTTGGTGTAGGACATTGCAGGTACTAGTATCGGGTAGGTACGGGGTATCGACTCCCCCCCGGTTTCACAGGTCTGAGCATGCCTTATATGTCCGATGGGAGTGGAGGAGATAGTTGTTGGACCCTAACGTGACCCACAGTTACACTCGTGTGAGCGTTGTTAGTCGGTTGTCTTTCCCATCTGGCTGGTATGTGAGTCATAGTGCTTTGGTTTGGTCATTTGTGAGTCGTCATTTGATCATTCTTCATTTTGCATGCTTTTGTTCATCTGAATGGCTATTTAATTGAATGGATGATGCTATATTATGTTGGCGTAATTAGTTAATTATTATGCTCTGAGATTATTGATTTAATTAAATTAATGATTTGCTAGATTAAATGGTTAAATGGCTTATTTCATTCTGTAAAGTTGCATTAATATATTTTGTGGAAGGAAATAAATAATTGCCTAGCCATTTAAATGTTAAAGGCTTATGTTGAAAGAAAGTATTTTTGAAATAGAAAATTAATAAAAGCTTTCCTTTTACCTTTCCATTTGACTTTTGTATTTTTTTATTTTTATTTTTTAAAATTGTTTTTGGAAAAGAGAAATCTGATTGCTTTTTAATTTTTAAATAAATTAAACTGATTGGTGGAGAAAACTTTCAACCTAGAAAGTTTAGGTTAAAATTATTTTCCCCATATATTCCTGGAAATTCACGAGAAGAGGAGGCAGAATTTTTGAAGTGAAATTTGGAAAACCATTCTGAAAGAGGAGCTGGAATTCGATTTAGTTTGCAAGGATTGAGATTCTCCATCATTTTGCTTGCTAGTTTGCTTCAAGGTTGGATAATCTCTTCTTGTTTTAAATTTAATTTTGAATTTTTTAGTTGCTTCCCGTGTGTTGAAAAAAATATGCAAATCTCCTTGTAAATTCTTGTGGAATGATTGGAATGGAAGAAGAAATGCCTGTTATTGTTGATTTTGTGAAGCTTATATCATATGTTTGCTTATAGGAAAGAAATGGTTCATTTCTCTATTTGTTGTATGTGTTTTTGTGTTCTTGAAAATCAACTTCTTGGATTGCCTCTTCTATTTGGAATAGAATGAATTAGATTTAGGTTGTTGTGTGCTCCTAGTATCTAATTGCCCAAGATCTGGTTCTCTATTGGGTTCTTGTGTGATTTCATCTCACCATTTACCTTGCTGGTAAATATTCCTTTGAAATTTGGATCTTGGCACTCTGTGTGTGTGCCCGTGAAATGATTTGGAAATGAATCATTTTCATGTTTAAACGATTTTGTATCATTTTGAATTGAAATGCTTTGGAAGCATGTGTTTATTTTTTATGTGGACTTTACCTTACCCATGGCGGGCTAGTCCCACCATGCGGGTCGGTAGTGTCTACTACCTGCAGTTAGTAATACTACTGGTCAGCAGTACTGCTACTACTACCAGTTGGTAGGACTATTACCGGTCGGTATCAATACTACCAATCGGTAGGACTGCTATCGGTTGGTATCAATGCTACCGGTCGGTAGCATCTACTACCGGTTAGTAGCGATTGCTACCGGTTGGCAGCAGCACTACCGATTGGTAGGCTTGCTACCGGTCGGCAGCAATACTACTGGCAGGTAGTGTCTGCTGCCTTAGCAGCAGCACTACCATGGGTTGGCCTTGGCCCCCGCTTGACCTTGTACCCCTACCGGTACAAATCAGCATGTGCTATGAATTTAATTTTTATTAAATGATATATTTTAAAGTGGATTTTTATGTTAAATAAAATAGTGATTTTCAAATGATTTTTATTATGTGGTTTAATAAATTTATCTATGGAAATCAAGGCATCAATTAGTAATTCAAATTGATAAATTTGGATATATTCTGGAAATGAATTAAATGCCTATTAGGAATTCATGTTTAATCCGGTTGGATGTTTAATGTGGATTTCATTCTTGATGGAATATTGTTTTGAAAATTGAATAGATGTGAATGTCGTAAAAGAGTGTTTTATTTAATTTTCAATCGATGATGTTGCAAGTGCTTATGATGCTAATTTTCTCAAAGATTGTCTAAGTGCGGACTTAGTGAAATTAGCTTTCCTTGCAAGAGTTATATTGTGTTATTTCTCGTCTATGGTTCAATCATCCTGTGGTGGCATATTTGGTACCTTTGACCAAGTGATATATGATGACTTCGTTGTCTTAACCATGTAGTGTCTTGCCTTATGGTTAACCAAGAGTCAGTATGTCCTTGTTTTGATCACTTATTTTTGGATAGTAGTGTTATGGTTGTCTGCTTCGCCATAGGGTACTCGTGGAGTGACCATGTTTGTTTAATGTCCTTTGAGAGAGTGGCTTTCAAGTGGGGGCCACACCCAAAGTGGTTGGTAGGATAACCCATCGAAAGTCAAATAATAAAGTGATAATCTAATTAATTGATTAGGTGGGTAGTTCATAACATTAAATAAGATATTGTACCTCGCGCATAGGTGAGTGCTTGTACAGGGCTCATAATGTAGTGAGGAGGCCTGGAATGGCAAACTGACCACCTTGTCTTCACGAAAGGCTGGTAGGGTCCGCATGTCACAACCCTCCTTTATCACTTTTGGTTTTAAAATACAAACTCTATTATATTTTTGGATAAACTATTTAAATGATTGAATGAATATCATAAAAGAATAAAAATAATAAAACTCACACACATACATGGAAAATATACATTTTTCTTAATTATTATTTAATTTTCCTCACCCAATTATGGCACATGTTGTAGGAAGAATAAGAAGCTTCCAGAGGATTCTCCACCACCTTGCATGTAACTCCTCCCACTAAGTCTAATCAATTTTGCATGAAGTCCAAAATTGGGAAAGAATCTCTTTTTTTTAATTAAAAATTTAGGTAGTGGAATAGAGGGATTTTTCTTATAAATGATATGCAAGTTTTCAAAAATGGGAGTTGGATATTCCATAAAGAAATTTTTCTCTCAAGTAAATTCTTTTTTTTTTGGTAGTCATATTTCATTCTTTTGGAAGAAAAAGAAAAAAAAAAAGCTAAGATTGTTTTGGAGAATTTCTTTCAAATTTGATGATCAAGGGAGGCTAATTGGAGGATTCGTAGGGGATTCTACATCAATTTCAAGTGTCCAGGTTCTTCTTATTTAGTTTATTTTATTTTTGAATCATGCATCTTATTCTTGCTATGAATTAGAAATTAGATCAATTTGTTTAAGAAATTAGATCAATATGTTTCAAATTTTTTATAGGAAATTATATCAATTTGTTTAAGAAATTAGATCAATATGTTTCAAATTTTTGATAAGAAATTAGATCAATTTGTTTAAGAAATTAGATCAATATGTTTCAAATTTTTGATAGGAAACTAGATCAATTTGTTTAAGAAATTAGATCAATATGTTTCAAATTCTTGATAAGAAATTAGATCAATTTGTTTAAGAAATTAGATCAATATGTTTCAAATTCTCGATAAGAAATTAGATCAATATGTTTCAAATTCTTGATAAGAAATTAGATCAATTTGTTTAAGAGATTGGATCAATATGTTTCAAATTCTTGATAACAAATTAGATCAATTTGTTTATGAAATTAGATCAATATGTTTCAAATTCTTGATAGGAATTAGATCAATTTGTTTAAATTTCTTGATAAGAATTAGATCGATTCTTGCTGAAGAACTAGATTAGATCCATCTTATCTCCTTTCTCCAAATTCACCTCTCTGGTTTTCGAATAGAAATCTGAACCTCATCCTCTAAAGAGATTTCGCTATGATTATTTCCTCTGTGATATTCTCATTCGATTTCATTATCTGATTGTATAAATTCTCTGTGAAAATTAGTTGAAAGTAAAGATAGATTTCACTGCGATTATTCTAAATTTCTCTCTGTAATTATTTAAATCTCTATGATTATTTTTTTTCTCTGTGAATATTTCCTCTCACTATGAATATCGGATGAACAAATCCTCCTGTGAACACTGGAAACGAATCCTGGAAATAAACAATTTCTCCCTCCCTGTGATGGCTAGATAAAGCTCTCTCCCTCTCTCTCTCTGTAAATGATAAACTCCTGCTTACTGTGGCAATCAATCAAAAGGAAAAAAAAAACACAGTTATTTGATCATCTGTTTTGTTCTTACTTTCATAAATAAATAAATATATATATATATATATATAAATAATATTATTTCGAATGTTATCATGTAAATATTAATATCGCACTATCATTATAAAATGTTGCGTTAAATGCCAATGTTCGGCACGCTCTTCACAACGTCTAGAGGCATGCAGGGTGGCGGTATTGAAACCGTCGGGGATAGTGGTACCCCCCACTACCATGCGGTCATTGTAAGTGGCCGCAGGGGAGTGGAGGGGACCACGTGGCCCCCTCATCCCCTACGGGCCTGTGCATGTAGGACTGTAGGGGGTGATGGGACCCGCGGTCCCCACCCCCTAGTTACTCTTATTAAAATATATTCGTTGTTAAATTATTGCACTTTGAAAATTTGAATGGAAATTTTAATAATTGTTTTAATTAAAATTTAGGTTAATTTTTTTTATATCGTTTTAATTAAATTTAACTAATTTTTTTTATATAATTGTTTTAATCAAAATTTAAGTTAATATTCGTTTTAATTAAATTTAAGTTAATTTTTTTGTTTAGTTAAATTTTAAGTTAATAAATTAGCAAAAGATTGAAATCAAAAATTTTGTCTCAATTCCTTTAGGGATTTGTTGGATTATTTAATCAGTGATTTTGACTCACTTAAAAACAAATAAGTCTCATTATTGCGATTTGATCCAAAATTTCCAAAAAGTATAAGCTAATCACTCATGTGGAATTAGTAACTCTATAATTAATTAGTCTCACGATAGGAGTAAACATTTCTTCATTTTGTATGTAAATGATGCTACTTTTGCATTGCATTTATATTATTTCGCATTCATTATCTTCATGCAATTGCACGTAAGTTCACAATTATCATTATCATGGCAATACATGTATTAATTCGTTTAGTTGTAGAATAATGATATTTCTCTTTTTCATATAGTATTTAAAGTTTAAGTTATGTACATCCATTTCATAATTATATTTCAAGCATGATGTTATCATAAGTTAGAAAATTTAACAAAGGAAGTTGGAAAACCAAAACTAGCAGCATTCGGTATATACGGTGCCTCTGGGTCACGCTTACGGGTAATGTCATCGTGTTGAACTACTGCACTTAACGCTTAATAAAGCTGCATCAACGACGTCTGTGGCATCGTCCCTATAAATCATCGCGGATTAATAAGGGACACTTGGAAGTTAAAATCCAAGGGGCGGGTAATCCACCTTGGATCGATAATCTAATAAGATAACTTTGAAATGATTTCACATCCGTTGAGATAAACCATAGTAAACCCCTTTTAGGGATGGTTAAGTTAAATGATTTTATGAAATTGATTTCTTTTTTTTGAAGAGATATTGGTGATTTGCAAATTGGTCAAGGGTGACGCTCATGATAAGAATTAGGATCTAGTTATTTTAGGCCACAAGCAATAGGCCATCTTGAGCCTTCGCTTAAGCGCTACCATTGTGGGTAGCAACCGCAGAGAAACTGTCTGGGACATTGACCCTAGAAAGGGTTGCGTACCCACAAATCAGTTTACATCAAACCATAGAATAGAAAATGGAACTACATACTTTACGCCTTGATCCTGTGCCGAAGCGGGTATGTAGGCAGTCTTGGGATGAAGTTGTCCCTCGTACTCAGGCATTCATGGGTGGGGTCTAGGCTTGGTTGACTAAGAATCCTATTTGAAAGATAAGATAATTAAATTGGAAAAAGAAATTCAATGCATACTCGGAAGGAATCCCGTATGGATTCGCTTGACTTCCCGAGGCTTTAAGCCAAATTCCGAGGCGAAATTCAAGCTTGTATTATTTAATTACTCCTAAGGACGGCGACCTCGGTGCGTGCACTTTTGTTAGAAGAGTGTAGTACTTAGTGAGTGGCTCAGGACCCAAATGGTCCCAATGAGTCTAAGTCTCTGGCCAGAGCATCTCCTATCCTGTTTGGATAGATGCATACCCCGTATGGGTAGATGCCTATCCCGTTTGGATAGATGCCTACTCCGTATGGGTAGATGCCTATCCCGTTTGGATAGATGCCTACCCCGTATGGGTAGATGCCTATCCTGTATTGGATAGATGGAACCTTATGTCCCGTATGGACAATTGCCTAACCCGTATGGTTAGATGCTCATCCTGGATGGATGAATGCCTAATCCTAATGGATGGATGCCTAGAGTATGCAATTGAATAAAACATAATGATTACATTAAAAAAAAAAAAAAAGAATACTCAATTTTGTTGAATCAATTATGGTGGGTTATTACACTGCATCAGACTTAGTTAGAGCACAAGGTTTGGGAAAGGTTACCAGGGTAACCCAGGATGGGGGTTGGGACCTATGGAGGTCGACCATGGTAACCATCATAAGCTATGTGATGGCACTCTCTCTTTAGGTTCACTTGTGTTTGGTGATGTCAATTCACTTGTGTTTGGTGATGTCGGTTCACTTGTGTACTTGTGTTGTTAAGTCACCTGGATTATTGTGGAGTCGTATTGTACTGTCATGGAGTCGTATTGTTGTGTTGACCATGTCATGATGTTGCTTGCTTGAGGGTCCTCTGCTATCTCCTAGCATGGTGGGTGATTCCATTTTGGGAATTACATGGTCGGGTGGTAGTGCCACTTCCCATCGGATGTTCTTGTTCGTACCTTCATGCGAGGATTGGCTTCACAAGTGTTTCTGTGGATCGTGGCTCATGCTCTATCTCATGTTTGGAGATTATTGTTATTTGGAGACCTTTGTGGTCAATTGTATCATGATCTTATGTAACCTTATATTTGGTTAAGTTGTAACTTTATATGTATATTGAGAAGCCATGTATTGGAAGAGCAATGTAATCCTAAGTTTGGGATGTTATTTATCAGTTTCCTTTATGATATGTGTAAATGCTTATTGAAGAGAAATTATATTGTATCTTTTAAATCTTTCAATGGTGTAATATATTATTGCTTATGGCTTCTTGTGATCATTGAGTAATGATGGATTATTTGTTTAACCTTAATCATGGAATTTGTCTTTGGTTTTTATTCTTCGTTGGTAACCCTTGAGGAATTCTAGTGTAAGTCTTCCGCTTGTGTTATTATGCATGTTGTGTTTTATGCACTTATTATGTTTATACTTTTAAAAAAAAAATTCACCCTTGTTGTGGGTTTTCCTTCGGGGTTCCTGGAGGGGCATTACATATCATCTTGAATTTAAGAGTGGAGTGTGCAGGATCCTTGGAAGTAAAGGGGAGTTGATTTCTACTGGAAAGCAGACTAGAGGTAATATTTTTCATCTGAATACTAATGTGAATAATTGTTTGGTGGCTAAGATTGAAGGTTATGGCACAAAAGGTTTTGTCATGTGAACTTTGACAATTTGATAAAGGTTATCAAATCAAGTATTGTGAGAGGTATGCCCCAGCTTGTGAAACCAGACAATGTGTTGTGTAAGGAATGTTGGATGGGTAAGATGACTTCTATGTCTTTTAAGAGTAATTGTTTTTTCTTTAGAGCATATCCTTGATTTAGTTCACATTGATCTATGTGGTCCTATGAGGACTAGAAGCTATTATGGTGATAAGTACTTTATTATCTTTACTGATGATTTTTCAAAGATGTTGTGGGTGACGTTTCTGAGAGAAAATTCTTATGCTTTCAGTAAATTCAAAGCATTTAAAGCTTTAGTTGAAAAGGAAACCAGGAGAAGTTTGAAATGTTTGAGATCTAACCAAGGAGGTGAGTTCACTTCTGATGAGTTTGTGAAGTTTTATGATGAATAGGGAATTAAGAGACAAATGTAACTCCACAACAAAATGGAATTGTTGAGAGAAGAAACATGACAATTGTGGAAGCTGCTAGAACCATGTTCATACAAGGTGAAGTACCTAAGATGTTTTGGAGAGAGGCAGTTAGTGATGTTGTTTATACTTTGAACCAGGTACTTGTTAAGAAAGGTAATGACAAAACACCTTATGAATTTTGGCATGGTAAGATTCCTAATGTTAGCTACTTTAAAGTTTTTGGAGGTACATGTTTTATTAAGAGATGATGTTACTGGAAAATTTGATGCTAAGTGTGATGAAGGGATATTTCTTCGATACTCTACCAAGAGTAAATCATTTAAATGTTATAACAAGAGAACTAAGAAGATAATTGAAAGTGTAAATGTTAAGGTTGATGAATTCTCTGAGAAGCCTGATGAGACCAGTAGATTTGAGCTTGAAAAATGATGAAGAAAAACTTGTGTTTATAGAACCAGAAGTGCAGAAGAATGATGAATAGAACAATGCAGAAATAGGTGCTCAACCGGTAAATGAAGAAAGCGATGAAGAAAATGATGAACATGAAGCAGAAGGCACAAAACCAGAACCGGTAATACCAAGGTATGTTAGATTAAATCATTTAGAAAACCAAATTATAGGAGGTAAGAATGGTGGTGTACAAACTAGGAGGAAAATTAGAGAAAATTCCTATATGATTTCAACTATTGAGCCTAAAATAGTAAGAGAAGCATTGAAGGATGATGACTGGATTAATGCTATGAATGAAGAATTGGATCAGATATAGAAAAACAAGACCTGGACACTTGTTCCCAGACCGGAAGACAAGAATGTTATAGGTACAAAATGGGTTTTTAAAAATAAGTTAAATGAAGATGGCAAGGTTGGAAGGAATAAAGCAAGACTTGTATGCAAAGGCTATGCACAAGAAGAAGGAGAAGACTATGGTGAAATCTTTGCACCAGTGGCAAGATTGGAAGGTGTAAGAATGCTACTTTCCTTTGTTGATTTTAAAGGATTTAAGGTATATCATATGGATGTTAAATCAACTTTTTTGAATGGTATCCTAGAAGAAGTTTATATAGAACAACCGGATGGTTTTGCTTTGTCTAAGGATAAAGACATGGTTTGCAAGTTAGACAAGGCACTACATGGTTTGAAAGATTGCATACACATTTGATCAAGATAGGATTCTAGCATACCAGTGAGGACAGTAACATATATTTGAAGACTGGTGGAGACAAAATATTGATAGAAAAAGTTTTTGTTGATGATATAATTTTTGGTGGTGATGATGATTTATGTATGGCTTTTGCTGAGGAGATGAAGAAAGAATTTGAAATGTCTCTTATTGGTGAGATTAAATTTTTAATTGGGATGCAGGTCCAGCAACTGGATGGTGGAATATTTATCTGTTAGAGTAAATATGTAAAAGAAGTATTGAAAACTTTTGGCATGGAAGATTGTAAATCGGTTGGTACTCCAATGGTGACAGGATGTAAATTGTCAAAACATGATGATTCACCCTCTGTAGATGAAAAGAAATATAGGTCCATGATTGGTAAGTTGCATTATGTCATTCATAGTAGACCAGATATTGCACATGTTGTTGGTTTGGTTGCTAGATTTCAAAAGAATCCCAAGGAGACTCACTTGGTAGCAGTGAAAAGGATATTTAGATATCTAAAAGGCACAATGGAGTATGGCTTATGGTATTCTTATAAAAGTTATTTTTCTTTGAAAGTGTTTACTGATGCAAATTGGGAAAGCAATGTTGATGACCAAAAAAGCACTATCGGTGGAGCTTTTCTTCTTGGAGGTAGATTGGTTGCTTGGACAACTAAAAAGAAGACGTGTGTATCATAGTCAACAACAGAGGTAGAATATGTTGCAGCATCTATGAATTGTACACAGACAATCTGGATGAGACATGTGTTGGAAGGTTTTAAGCAAGATGTCTTTGAACTGGTGATTATATAATGTGACAATACTAGTGCTATTAATATTTCAAAAAAATCTTGTGTTGCATGCAAGGACAAAGCATATAGAACTAAAATATCACTTTTTGAGGGAAAGAGTACAGGAGAAGCAAGTCAGAATGGAATATGTGACAAGCAAAGAGCAGTTAGAAGACATTTTCACTAAACCTTTGCCGAAGATAACCTTTGAGTACCTCAAAGGTAAATTAGGGGTCAGACACTTACATAAGATCAACTAAGATGTAGGAGATGCATCAATCCAGTGGGCCTAATGAATATTTTTCACCGTGGATTGATGAAATGTTGGCTACTCCGTAGGGGGAGTATCTTAGATGAGATTTGCAGAGATATTGGAGAACACAGTAGCAGGAATGAAGACCAATGATGCATTTGCACCTTTGGCATTGTTGTCAAAGGGGGAGAAGTAATATGATCTAGAGGAGAAGAATTAGAGCAAGTGAAGAGGTGTAACCAGCAGATGTAGTGCAGGAGAAGTAGAGCGAGTGAAGGCAACAGAGAAGTTCATAGTTGATAGTTGAATATGTTGGTGTTTCCATCAATGCCAAAGAGGGAGAATATTGGCATGATTGGCATAAATGATGTTGATGGAGAATATTGATGAACCGGTAAAGGACTGATGGTAATTATATAGTGATGAAGAGATTGAGATTATTGGCTTAATGACTTTAAACAATTATTTGTGTTTTCATTGATTTCAAACCATGTGGCAACTATGTTTTTCATGTTTATTTTGTCATCTAAGACTTTTTGGTCTACCGAAAATGTCTTATTGGTAATGAAGACAGTGAACTAGGAATTAGGACCTTAACCGGTAAATGTGAAAATGTTTTGATTGGTTTTGGAGATTGGTGATGAGTCAAGTGTTGTGGTTTGGAACATGTCTGTGTATCATTATAATGTATCTTTAACCAAAACCACATCATGTTTTGATTATCGAAAGTCATGTTAATGATTTATGTCGTATTTTTTGTAGGGTTTAAGAAGGGTTTTAGAACCAGTAAAAAATTCTTTCTCCAATGATGTTTATAGTTTGGCGATGATGTGGCACAACCTATATGAAAAGATAAGTTGTTGTTTTGGTGCGATTAAGGATGCAATTTCTTGGGAAACAATGAAGAGCATAGAAGAGTGCTTTGTGGGTTTGACTACCTATCAAATCGAGTTGCGATGATGAGTTACGATCATTCAATGACTGATATTTTCTTGTAAATTATTGTACTAATCTGAATGATGATCTATGATGATTTTTATTGTAAATTCATTGAATTTTGATGAATCTAAAGGTTATTTAGGTTAGTATAGTTGATGTTTGTTGTATTGGTGATTTGAGAAAAGAGTATGAAGCTGAACTAGTGTGGTATATCTACCAGTGTAGAAGATTGGAGATGAATTAGATCCAAACAAGCAAGCAGTTAGTGCTATTCCCAAATCTTTCATCTGTTGTTCCCTAACTGTTGCAGTAGACAAAATCACTTAATCAGGTAGGTCTTAACAGGCCCTAAATTGTAAATCCCTT